>NC_073693.1:143818342-143893342 GCF_029784155.1 Uranotaenia lowii
TACCAGCGTGCCACACTCTTTCCTAGGCGTATGCCAAGTTGAAATTTCATATGTTTAAAACAAAGAGAAACATCAAACATGCAGTTTAAGGTGGTTTTAGTATAACCAGGTTGCCCGCCTGAAAAATTTTGTGGATTCTGAAAAATTAACTTACAAGAAACAAATTCAATGGCTGGTGGCCTTGACTTAGAGGTTAGAGGGTTTGTCTTCTAAGCCAGAGGTCATGAGATCGAATTTGGGTCATGATATACATAGTACTTCTTCTGGGGATTACCGGTTTTAGCATTTACCCAGCAAACATTTAAGAGGGTATATCGCAGGAACAACAGAAATATTCAAACAAATATATCAGATAAAAAGATTGTATTGACCTTACCAAAATAGCATATAGCTACAAAACTGGAGGCAATATATCTACGATGACAAGATTCCAACGATTCGATTTCCCCACAAAAATCCAAATTAATGATTTCAGGTTATTTGAATTAAACGAAAAAAAACTGCCGAGATTTGAACTCCAGTCCTCCGAGTTCGCTCTCCAGTATCTTACCACGATGCCAACTCATCAGTTGATATGAACCACGCTTTAGCTCTATATATGAGATTTTCTTTCAGATAGAGTGTCAAGGACCGCCCATTTATCGTAAATAATTTCACGCAAATCGTAAATGTCGAATTAACATATTCTCAACTTTTTGGAGACAAATTGACGAATTGACTAAACTGCTATACGATTCAACTTTTTTTTGGCAAAGCTTGTCATAAATGAATGGTAGAAAATCACTCAATAACAACTTCTTTACGATGGTTATCGAAAATGTCTTAATATTCGAATTGGATTATCATTTCTATTACGATTTCATGTTAGCTGTGTAAAGTATGCTAGCTGCCACTATATATGGATAGATTAAGGTTGCCAAATTGCCTGGTTTTATCCAGGTTTGCTAGGATATTTAATACAAAATTTGAGAAAGGTCCGGCCAGGCCCGGTTGCCCGAATTTCATTTAAAAATTCAACAAAAAAAAACAAATTGTGTTGTAAATTTTTATTTACTAATGAAATCAAAACGAAATTTTCTGAGCAGGTTTTATAAAAAAAAATCATGAAAGGTTTTTTATAAGCCTTAAATATGATTTGAAACATGCCGATGTATTTTGAGGAATTTTTTTCAATTTGTTTTTCTTGATTTTTGTTGAGTGATTTCTGGGTTTTTACTAAATTATCTCGGATAATGCCCGATTTTTTGTCGTCAATTTTGAAATCAAATGCCTTTTTTCCAGGATTTTTACTCTTTTGAGTAGTTCATCCTTAAATCAAATGCCCGGATTTTGCCAAGTTTTTTTTAAAAAAATGCTCGGATTTGCCCGGCCCGGATACTTGCTGAAAAATTCTGGCAATCTTAGAATAGATCTTTCAAGAGAACCTACGTTGCACTGAGGATCTCTTGTGTGAACTAAGGTAACGTAAGATTGCACTTAGGATAAACATATAAGTGCGCTCATCAAATGCTCAACCAGTGTTCACCTGGCACTTATCAATAGTTTAAAGCTCTTTTAAGCGAAATAATGCTACAAAAGCTCTAAATACTGGTTGCAATGGTCTCCACCCAACATAAAAAAAAACAAATTTAACCTTCTTTGACTTTATTTCTATACCTTAAATCAGACTCATATTTATTTCGTGGGGTTGTTTTATACAATTTTGTAGTATTTTTCAACATTTTCATAAAATGGCTTGGGCTTGTGAGTCAGTTGCCTCCTTAGTCGATGTCCGCGAGTTCGAACCCAAGAGTAAACATCGAGCACAATTGTATCGGATAATTTTTTCAATAACAGTCCTAACAACTGCAACGTTGATATAAAGTGGCCAAGTATGCCATAAATATGGTAAAACGATTATAATCGAATAAAAAAATGGCTTGAGAAATGTTCAAATATGCAGTCCAATGCAATGAATCAACCTGACGATACAGACAACAGAAAATAAAATTCATAACAGTACGGCAGAAGCAGCGACCAGACTACACATGGATATTGGTCTGCCGAGATAAAAAAAAATCTCCAAAAGCTCCTGTGTAAGCCAGAATGACAGCAGCATCAGTGCCACCATTATCATCGCCAGTCACCTCGGTGCTGCACATTATTGGTTCTAGCAGAATGCACTCGCTGCTTACCACCACACTGACAAGAGGTTACCTTCTCATCACATCATAGCTACCCATTAGGTAGCGCGCGTCGCCTTTAACGAAAACACTGCTGTCGCCTTTCGGTGGCTCTCGAAACTTCAAGGGAAGATTAATTACGTTCACTGATGAGAGCTGTTGGGTTGGATGGTTTGTCGGGTGGGTGGTTGATAAGCTTTCGGTAATCGTCCTGGATTCGGTCGGCGAAAGGGTGCGAAACCCACGAATGGACGGGGAAATAGAGGTCAGCGTTAATGAAATTTTCTGGCTTTTAGGTTATGGTGCCTACCAGAAATGGGCGGGTGTGGCGGGGAAGTGACTGTGGTTCGGTGTGCGAAGAGTTAATAACAATATATCACACTCTTCCTAGGGTATGATCTATCGATTTTGGGTGAATGGGATAAGAAGTGTCAGATAGAAATCAATGGCGCATGTGAAAATTCTTATATTTTTTATGATATTTTTTTAATAAACTAAGAAAATTTCAAAACTTTTCGGATTAGTAAATTTTTTTCTTAACTTACATTTTTGTTACTAGCGTTTAGTGAAGCAAATAGTTTTTACAAGGGGCCGCATAATATTTTTTTCTATATCCTCCGTGGAATAGACATGGTATTGTACAAAGGAATGTGTTCACACTCTACCTGAACCATAATTCGTTCATGGTTTTTTCAAGCACTTAAGTTTTCTTCTCTCTTGTTTTTAAGCTGATTTTAACATATTTTGTAGTTTAAAAATTATTCAGCCTTACTTGAATTGACTTTAAAATTTTATTTAACCTTTTTGATGGTTAAAGCATTTCATAGTTTAAAGCATTCCTGGGGTCTAATTATGAAAATTATTCTGCTTTTCTTGAAAATTGAGTAACTACTGTGATGATTTCCATTAACAAATATTTAGGACAAAGAAACAAATTGAACTTTCCACCTGGATAATAAAATCTTTTTTTATCTTCCAACTTTTTAGATGATTTTCAAAAGTTTCCATACTTGTCATTGGAAAACACTAGAAACGAATACTGCAAGTAAGTTAGAGTTTCGTAAACGAAACTAAAAGCAATTGTTCAACCTTTTGTTAATTTTTTGATTGCAGTTTGAGTTTGAGTGGACGTTTAAGAAGCTTTCGTGTATGTCAGAATCTGATCACATAAATACGCTTTTTTAAGTACATTCAAGATTGTTCGTATTTTCTGAAATTTCACGAGCTGAATGCTTCGTATTGATTTAAAAAAAATACTTTAAAACCTCAACATAACTTTTAAATTTCTAATAAAAAGTGATGAGCACACAATTGTGAACCAACAAAATGAGTTTGGCTTCTTAAAGCCAAAAGGTATGAGCCGTTTCGAATAAAGATGTTACAAAAAAAAAATTACTTTTGAATTTACCAGTATTCACTTGCTGTTTTGAATTTGAAAAAATATTTGAAAATATTAACTCATACAAAGTAGGATAACGAAACGTAAAGTTCAACAGATTTTTTAAAAGTTAAAGTAAAGAAATGACAAAAATGACAAAAATGACAAAAATGACAAAAATGACAAAATTGACAAAAATGACAAAAATGACAAAAATGACAAAAATGACAAAAATGACAAAAATGACAAAAATGACAAAAATGACAAAAATGACAAAAATGACAAAAATGACAAAAATGACAAAAATGACAAAAATGACAAAAATGACAAAAATGACAAAAATGACAAAAATGACAAAAATGACAAAAATGACAGAAATGACAAAAATGACAAAAATGACAAAAATGACAAAAATGACAAAAATGACAAAAATGACAAAAATGACAAAAATGACAAAAATGACAAAAATGACAAAAATGACAAAAATGACAAAAATGACAAAAATGACAAAAATGACAAAAATGACAAAAATGACAAAAATGACAAAAATGACAAAAATGACAAAAATGACAAAAATGACAAAAATGACAAAAATGACAAAAATGACAAAAATGACAAAAATGACAAAAATGACAAAAATGACAAAAATGACAAAAATGACAAAAATGACAAAAATGACAAAAATGACAAAAATGACAAAAATGACAAAAATGACAAAAATGACAAAAATGACAAAAATGACAAAAATGACAAAAATGACAAAAATGACAAAAATGACAAAAATGACAAAAATGACAAAAATGACAAAAATGACAAAAATGACAAAAATGACAAAAATGACAAAAATGACAAAAATGACAAAAATGACAAAAATGACAAAAATGACAAAAATGACAAAAATGACAAAAATGACAAAAATGACAAAAATGACAAAAATGACAAAAATGACAAAAATGACAAAAATGACAAAAATGACAAAAATGACAAAAATGACAAAAATGACAAAAATGACAAAAATGACAAAAATGACAAAAATGACAAAAATGACAAAAATGACAAAAATGACAAAAATGACAAAAATGACAAAAATGACAAAAATGACAAAAATGACAAAAATGACAAAAATGACAAAAATGACAAAAATGACAAAAATGACAAAAATGACAAAAATGACAAAAATGACAAAAATGACAAAAATGACAAAAATGACAAAAATGACAAAAATGACAAAAATGACAAAAATGACAAAAATGACAAAAATGACAAAAATGACAAAAATGACAAAAATGACAAAAATGACAAAAATGACAAAAATGACAAAAATGACAAAAATGACAAAAATGACAAAAATGACAAAAATGACAAAAATGACAAAAATGACAAAAATGACAAAAATGACAAAAATGACAAAAATGACAAAAATGACAAAAATGACAAAAATGACAAAAATGACAAAAATGACAAAAATGACAAAAATGACAAAAATGACAAAAATGACAAAAATGACAAAAATGACAAAAATGACAAAAATGACAAAAATGACAAAAATGACAAAAATGACAAAAATGACAAAAATGACAAAAATGACAAAAATGACAAAAATGACAAAAATGACAAAAATGACAAAAATGACAAAAATGACAAAAATGACAAAAATGACAAAAATGACAAAAATGACAAAAATGACAAAAATGACAAAAATGACAAAAATGACAAAAATGACAAAAATGACAAAAATGACAAAAATGACAAAAATGACAAAAATGACAAAAATGACAAAAATGACAAAAATGACAAAAATGACAAAAATGACAAAAATGACAAAAATGACAAAAATGACAAAAATGACAAAAATGACAAAAATGACAAAAATGACAAAAATGACAAAAATGACAAAAATGACAAAAATGACAAAAATGACAAAAATGACAAAAATGACAAAAATGACAAAAATGACAAAAATGACAAAAATGACAAAAATGACAAAAATGACAAAAATGACAAAAATGACAAAAATGACAAAAATGACAAAAATGACAAAAATGACAAAAATGACAAAAATGACAAAAATGACAAAAATGACAAAAATGACAAAAATGACAAAAATGACAAAAATGACAAAAATGACAAAAATGACAAAAATGACAAAAATGACAAAAATGACAAAAATGACAAAAATGACAAAAATGACAAAAATGACAAAAATGACAAAAATGACAAAAATGACAAAAATGACAAAAATGACAAAAATGACAAAAATGACAAAAATGACAAAAATGACAAAAATGACAAAAATGACAAAAATGACAAAAATGACAAAAATGACAAAAATGACAAAAATGACAAAAATGACAAAAATGACAAAAATGACAAAAATGACAAAAATGACAAAAATGACAAAAATGACAAAAATGACAAAAATGACAAAAATGACAAAAATGACAAAAATGACAAAAATGACAAAAATGACAAAAATGACAAAAATGACAAAAATGACAAAAATGACAAAAATGACAAAAATGACAAAAATGACAAAAATGACAAAAATGACAAAAATGACAAAAATGACAAAAATGACAAAAATGACAAAAATGACAAAAATGACAAAAATGACAAAAATGACAAAAATGACAAAAATGACAAAAATGACAAAAATGACAAAAATGACAAAAATTACAAAAATGACAAAAATTACAAAAATGACAAAAATTACAAAAATTACAAAAATGACAAAAATTACAAAAATTACAAAAATTACAAAAATTAAAAAAATTACAAAAATTACAAAAATGACAAAAATTACAAAAATTACAAAAATTACAAAAATTACAAAAATTACAAAAATTACAAAAATTACAAAAATTACAAAAATTACAAAAATTACAAAAATTACAAAAATTACAAAAATTACAAAAATAACAAAAATTACAAAAATTACAAAAATTACAAAAATTACAAAAATTACAAAAATTACAAAAATTACAAAAATTACAAAAATTACAAAAATAACAAAAATTACAAAAGATACAAAAATAACAAAAATGTCGAAAATGTCGAAAATGACAAAAATGACAAAAATGACAAAAATGACAAAAATGACAAAAATGACAAAAATGACAAAAAAGACAAAATTACAAAAATCACAAAAATAACAAAATTAAAAAAAAAGACAAAAATTACAAAAAATACAAAGTTTTAAAAAATTACAAAAATGAAGAAAAATTTCAAAACTTATAAAAATTTCAAATTTTACAAAAATCACAAAAATAACAAAAATGACAAAAATATCAAAAATAACAAAAATTACAAAAATTACAAAAATTACACATGATCGTTTCTTATCTTTGGTATCGGAAACAAGTTATCTAAACGGTCTTTATTCGAATCTGTTATTTCGGGCGAAACTTAATTCCTGGATTGCTGGGTCATCGTCAAGGCCAGTCAGCGGAAAGCGGAGTCTTACAAAAAAGTGGAGGAATTCCACAAAGTGCGCGCTAAAAACAGTTTTTTGGACAATTTTATTTCTCGGCTAGTGGCATCAGTTGTGCATTGTTTATGTTATTCCGGCAGAATCCAAGCCAACTAGAGAGCAGCTGCATGCAATATTGCTTGCAAGTTAAGCTTGCCTGGCTGAAGCTTTAGCCATCTAGTTGCGAGCGGAAAAGCTACGCCACCAGCACCATCTCCTTGCCGCCAGAGAGACATCTGCTGGAAAACGGCGGAAGCTCTAACCACACGTCAAATACGTAAGGTACCATACGCCTCCATCATAGTAGCAGCTGAGTAGAGCGTGGTAAATCGCATCGATCGAATTATTCGTTGTTGGTTACTTCTATACCGAGCTTGTTTGTACCTTTCGGACGTCTTGGACAAGTCTCGAAGCAAAAGGTTAAAACGTCCCTACTTTAGGTTGTACCTTTAACGCTTGGCCAAAGTAGAATCTCGAGGGAAAAGCGTAGTCGTTACCCGTCTAGGCGGAAATGCATTTCCGGTCACCTGGACCTTTAACCCTTGGGTGAACCGAAGTTTACGAAGGTTAAAGGGTAGACGTTACTCACTACGGTGAGAACGCATCTCGTCATATTTGGGAAATTTTGAGAAGAAAAATCCTTGAGCTGTAGTTCGAAAACAAAAGTCCGCAGTCCAGGCAGCCGTCATGGCTGCATCAGCTACCTCTATGGAGGTAGCCACAGGCGACCCTCCCGATAGAAACAATAGAACTATGCCTGAATTTATGGACAGATCCGGAAATTTCGGAAAAATGATTATCCTATCCTTATGTCCAGCTGATGATAAAAATCCGCTGCCGAAAAATCCATTTATCATTAGCAAATCCTTAGACCAGTCCATCGGGAAAATCGAAGCTGCATACATCGAACAAAATGGAACGAAATACGTCATTAAAACACGTAGTTCTAAATTGGCAGCAAAGTTAATGCAGATGAAACAATTGATCGACGAAACCAAAATACAGATCATCCCTCACCCCGTGCTAAATGTGAGTCGGTGCGTAATCAGCTGCAAAGAAGCCTGTGACTTGAAAGACGAAGAACTACAAGAAGAGCTCTCTTCTCAAGGTGTGCTGAAAGTTCGTCGGATAACCCGCCTTGAAAATAAAACCAGAGTCAATACCCCAACCATTGTATTAACAATCGCCGGAACAGTGATTCCTCGTGAAATACGAGTTGGTATTATAAACTGCCGTACACGTCTTTTTTATCCATCCCCATTGGTTTGCTACCAATGCTGTTCCTATGGGCATACCAAGGATAAATGCAACAGCGAACCAACGTGCCGAACTTGCTCCAGAACACATGATCCTGTAAAAGATGATGATTGTCGTGAAACCCCTTTCTGCAAAAATTGTAAAGGGAGTCACTCGCCGATTTCCAGAAGTTGTCCGATCTATCGAAAAGAGGAGGAAATCGTGAAAATTAAAGTTGATGGTGGAATTACGTTTGGCGAAGCGAGAAAGGAGTACGTTCGGAAAAATGCGGAAAATTCCTACGCAAACGTATGTGGGGCGCAACAAAGGCTTGATACGATACGCAAAGACCATGAGAAAGATGTTCAGATAGCGAAGCTGCTGGAAGAAAATGCTGCTCTTAAAAATAAATTACCACAACTTAACGAGAAAAATGAAGTCGAGGAGCTCCGAAAAGAAATTGAAAATCTTCGAAAAATCGCTAAAGAATTCTACATCCTGAAAGCAAACCTCAGGACAGCTGAAGAAAACCTCGAAATCTCCGAAAGCGAATCCGAAACTGAAATGGAAACGGAACAGGAGCAGATGACGCCCCCTATAGAAGCGAAGACAGCTGCGGTGGAAGACACACCAATGCACAAAAAGCAAAAATTGAGCTCGAAAAACTCGCTACCCTTACGACCCTCTACGGAAATCGAAGACGTTTTTGAAAGCCAAAACGAAATAGTAGTTAAACGCCGAGGTCGGCCCCCTAAAAGCAAGAATGTTCAACAAGGCAAACAGTAACTACACGATGAACGACTCTGCACTCGAACTTGGACATGGCTACGGAACAGAAAATATCGAAACTGGAACTAACGGCATCAACCAACGCAACCCCACAGGAAACCCAAACGGAACGACTGTAAACACACAACCACAAAACATTCACAACTTGCTCGAAACCGGTGAAGAGGGAGAACCCCTTCCACCTCTGAATACAGGAGAAGATGATCGAGGAAGCGAGAGCGGGAGCGGGGAAGCCATCCCTCAACCCGTGTTCTGTCAGCCTACTCATCACCCTGTCAGCTCTGGAATTCGTACACCAAACCTACCACCGACTCTAGTCTCCTGGAATATTCAAGGACTAAGGTCCAAAAAAGCTGAACTGGATATTCTAATTCAGGAATTTCAACCACGAGTATTATGTCTGCAAGAAACAATGTCTCAACCTCAACATCACCCACGCATTTCGGGATATAAAGTATACCATCGCCCACGCCTAACAGGAAGCCGAGCATCGGGTGGAGTTGCAATTGCGGTTAAGGAGAACATCGACAGCACAGACATAGAGCTTGAAACTACCCTCGAAGCCGCAGCCATCAAGGTTGGGACTCCGTTTAACGTGAATATTTTGAATATTTACCTACCACCCCGAGAAAACATCGAAAAATCCCAGTTAACAGCCCTCATCAACCAAATCCCAAAGCCGACGCTGCTTGTTGGAGACTTCAACGCCCACCACCCGTTGTGGGGTTCAGACCACGTCAGTGTACGTGGAAGTTTGGTTGCTGAGTTTATCGAGGAAAACAGCTTGATGATGCTAAATAATGGAGAGCCCACATACATTGATCAACGACACGGAACTTTCTCCAGCTTAGATTTAGCCGTCTGCTCAAACGACCTTGCAGGACTACTTGAGTGGAACGTGTTACCGGATGTCTATAGTAGCGACCACTTACCAGTTAGCGTAATTTTCCCCGGAAACATTACTCCCCAAGCTCGCCGACCGAGCTGGAAAATTGAAGAGGCCAACTGGGAACAGTACCAAGGTGCTCTTAATTTCACTCGAGATAATAGTGTAGAACTACAAGTCGAAAAAATCACAAAAACTATTCTGACTGCAGCTGAACTGTCTATCCCTAAATCCAAGGGCCTCCTAGGGAAAAAGTGCGTCCCTTGGTGGAACCCAACAATTGCAGAACTTGTGAAAAAGAGAAGGAGTGCACTGAGACGGTTTAAAGCCAACAGAGCACACCATGAACAGCATGAGGAAAACTTTCGAAGCGCAAATGTTGCTGCAAAAGAAGCTATAATCGAAGCTAAGAGGAAAAGCTGGCACGAACTTGCGGGAAATTTCTCCTCACAGACCCCGCTGAAAGAAATGTGGAGTAATTACCGAAAAATTCAAGGCAAAAATCGAAGCAGTCAAATAAGTTCGATATGCTACGACGGCAAAACAGCAACAGACCCCGAAGAGATTTGCGAGCTGCTTGGAAATGCTTTTCAAAAAGTGTCCAGCGAAACTGCATACGGTCAACATTTTGTTACGCACAAACGACAAATCGAATCCAACCCGTTATTAATACCTGAAGACACAGGACCTCACAACCGGAGTTTCAGCATGTACGAACTCGAAGAAGCGCTAGAAGGACTCAAAGGCTCCTCACCAGGGCAGGACAATATCCATTACGGGATGATTACAAATCTCCCCATGGATGGTAAAAATTTTCTTCTGGATACATACAACCGGCTGTGGGAAGAATCTGTATATCCAACGGAATGGACGAAATCCCTAGTCGTGCCGATATTTAAAGGCAAAGGGCCGCGCTCAGACCCCCTAAACTATCGCCCAATATATCTCAATAGCTGTTTGGGTAAGGTCTTCGAACGCATGATCAACAATCGACTAGTGCACCTGCTTGAAACAAGAGGGCTGCTTTACAAACATCAATACGCGTTTCGAAAGGGAAGAAGCACAACGGATCACCTTTGTACATTGGAAGAGATAATTCGTGAAGCGTTCAGTAAAAACCTAGTAGCACAGGTTGCCTTCCTGGACATAAGCAAGGCATATGACACAACTTGGCGCCGGCTGTGCTTGGAACAGTTGGCGAACAACAACATCGGTGGAAAAATGCTAAGTTTTCTGCAAGAAACACTACGCGAAAGAGTTTTCCAAGTAACAGCGAACGGAAAAATATCAAGCAGCAAGACAATGGAGACCGGCCTGTGCCAAGGTTCGGTACTTAGTGTGACCATGTTTTTACTAGCAATAAACACACTCACCAACTACCTGCCGTCTAATATACAATGCCTGATATACGCTGATGATGTCGTTTTGATAGCAACCGGCCCTGATGCCGAAAGCACAGAAAGTAAGCTGCAAATTGCTCTAAACCAGTTAGAATCCTGGGAATCGAAAACAGGCTTCAAAATATCAGCAGAAAAAAGCGTAACTGTTGTATATCGTACCCCTCAAAAAAAGAAACCACCGAACTCAAGCAACTTAACACTGAATGGAACCATAGTGCCCCGTAAGAAAAGCCACAAATGCCTTGGAGTAATACTCGACCAGCACCTGAAGTTCAGAGCTCACGCCGAAGAGGTGAAAGCAGCATGTCAACAAAAAATAATTTTCATCCGAAGTATAGCTGCTAGAACTTGGGGAGGAGATCGGAGCACCTTGCTGAAGTTGTACCGTTCAACAATATTAGAAAAACTTCTCTACGCAGCTCCACTCTTGTCAGCAATGGACGACAAAGCTCTTCAATCTCTGGAAAAAGTACATAACGCAGGTCTTCGGGCGATAGTAGGAGCATTTATCACAAGCCCGATTGTGAGCCTCCAGGCTGAAACTGGAATTCCCAGTTTGAAAACTTTGATCAGCCAGCGAACTATGCTTTACACGGTTCGTCGCCTAGCCGCAGAGCATAATTCTGAAACCGAAGTCACCGCAGTGGCCGAACAAAATGTCAGCAGTAACAGCAGTAATAGTGACGAGGGTTCCAGTTCAGATGAAAGGTGGGGAGAAAGACCCAGGCCTCGAGCAAACACTTTCCAAAATAGAGGACAAAATGAGATGAACGAGCTAGATATTCACCTCCCAAGAATAGCTAGTTTTGGTAACCCAGAATGGCCACCATGGCTCAGGACGAAACCTCGGGTAGATAAAAGTCTGCACATAAAACTGGCTCAAGGAGCTACATCAAATGATCTAAGGAACAGTTTTTGCGAGCTTCGGCGTACAAAATATCGTATTCATAGGACAATTTATACGGATGGTTCTAAGCAGAATTCTAAGTGTGGATACAGCGTAGTTAGCGAAGAATTTGTGCTCAAAAAACGACTGAATGATATATGCAGCATTTTTACAGCGGAAAGTGAAGCCGTAAAGCAAGCAGTAGTAAAGTGTTCGAGAAGCTTCTTGTTAATAGGATTGTAGACTTTCTAAATCAGAACAATATACTCTATAAACTGCAATATGGATTTAGATCAGGCTCGAGCACTCAAATTGCCATCTCAGAATTAGTGGAATCTATCATATGTAAAATAGAGTCAAAAAATGTTGTTGGGGCATTGTTTTTGGATCTCAAAAAAGCTTTCGACACTCTAAATCATGACATATTATTGTCCAAATTGCATAAATACGGGATAAGAGGAACAGCAAATAATATCCTTCGTAGCTACCTAGAAGATCGCAAGCAGTTTGTGGCTATTGAAAATACAAGAAGCGAATTAAGAAATATTGATATCGGTGTACCACAAGGGAGTAATATCGGGCCATTACTTTTCCTCTTATATGTAAATGATTTATGTAACCTTCAACTTAAAGGCACAGCACGTTTATTTGCCGATGATACAGCAATTTTTTATTCAGAAACTTCACCTGATATTATAATTCAGCACATTGAAGACGACCTAAAACTGCTTTCAAAATATTTCAATTCAAACCTACTTTCACTTAATTATACAAAAACCAAATACATGTTGTTTCGTTCTTCACATAAAAAACTGCCTCGTACTAATGACCCAGCTATGAATGGTAATACGATTGAGAGAGTTAGTTGTTTCAAATACTTAGGAATTTACTTAGATGAAACTCTTTCATGGAATCGTCAAATTGAACACCTGGAAAAAAAAATTACTCCTCTTTGCGGTGTTCTTTGGAAACTGAGAAATTTTGTTCCCCAACATGTTCTCTTTAAATTTTATTTTGCGTTTATTCACTCTCATTTGAACTACCTTGTTATGATATGGGGAAGAGCTTCTTTGTCTCACTTACAGAAACTTCAAACGCTCCAGAATAGATGCTTGAAAAACATCTTAAAACTCCCTTTGTTATTCCCTACCTTTCAGCTATACTCTTTAAGAACGCATAACGTTCTTCCAATATCTGAACTCTGTGATTTGCAAACTGTTATATATATCTATGATAATCTACACTCAACTGAAAATATTCAAAACCTCCATTTTACTACGGGGTTGCGAACTCATAACACTCGCCAGTCAGATTTCTTGCAACGAAGCCGATCCACAACATCATTAGGGCAAAAAAGAATTTCGTTTATTGGACCTACTAAATACAACACCTTACCAACTGATATTAAAAACATAACCAATCGTTCCATGTTCAAAACCAAAGTGATACAGCTTTTGAAAGAAAAATTGAACCATTAAAACAGTCGATCATCAACCAGTCTTTGTTTTGCTTACCTTTTGCATATTTGTAGCGTTAATTTCTAATATTATTATTCTTTAAAAAATTGTAGTTTGTATTTTTATCTTATTAAATTATTGAACATAACTTGATAAAATTAGTAAATATAATTAGTATAATAGTAAATATAGTATAATGAATCTCTTCAAAGGAAATTATTTTCCATTGAGATTCATATTGTTGTCAATTTAGTTAAATAATACATTTCCTCGCACGACATTAAACAATTTTGTGTTCTCAGCATGATTAAAATTTGCTCGCGTTAACTTTTATTATTCATTGCTGCCAGACATGCTGAGAACAGTAGCGTCCATTACCAGGGGGCTCAATTGAGCCTTTTGGTGTGGGGGAGTGTGGTGGGCCGCTACAAAAAAAAAAAAAAAAAAAAAAAAAAAAAAGCACTTTCTTGGATCATTGATCAACGAGTTTCCCGGGCCTATCTCCTTTGCACCAACTCAATGAGTGTGGTAACGAGCCTGGAGAAGTACAAGATAAAATCCAAGTGGAAAGATCAAACACAAAACCTCCTGAATCAAATAAAGGAAATAGGCGCAGAGATAGTTTTTTGCTGGGTCCCAAGTCATATTGGAATTCCCGGAAATGAGAGGGCAGATCATGAAGCAAAAATGGCGTTGGAATTAGCAGAAGACGAACAACTAATCGTTGATTTGGAAGAAGTTAGAAAAATAATCAAATCTCAAATAATGAATAGATGGCAGGCCGAGTGGCACTCAAGTTCCAATAATAAACTGCGTGAGGTAAAAAACACAGTATTACCCTTCAAAGCTGTGTTCCAAGATAATAGACGAGAAGATGTCATCTTAGCACGATTGCGCATCGGGCACACTCAGCTCACACATGCATTTCTTCTGGACAGAGTTGACCGCCCACTTTGCCCCAGGTGTAATGGAGCATTAACTGTGAAGCATCTTTTGGCAATGTGTCCACAATTGGAAGACCAACGGAGAAGCCATGGAGTACCAGGAAATCTTAGAGAGGCCTTGGCAGACGACAGCAGCATGGCAAAAAAAGTGTTGGAATATCTAAAATTTATTCAGATGTACGATAGAATTTAAGCTTTATTGTTATATTCATACATTGTTTGGACCGAATGAGATAACAAAAATAACAATAATGAGCGAAATTACAAAAATTATAAACACGACAAAAATTACAAAAAATACAAAAATTACAAAAATTACAAAAATTACAAAAATTACAAAAATTACAAAAATTACAAAAATTACAAAAATTACAAAAATTACAAAAATTACAAAAATTACAAAAATTACAAAAATTACAAAAATTACAAAAATTACAAAAATTACAAAAATTACAAAAATTACAAAAATTACAAAAATTACAAAAATTACAAAAATTACAAAAATTACAAAAATTACAAAAATTACAAAAATTACAAAAATTACAAAAATTACAAAAATTACAAAAATTACAAAAATTACAAAAATTACAAAAATTACACAAATAACAAAAGTTACAAATATTAAAAATAACAAAAATTACCAATATTACAAAAATTACAAACAAAACAAAAATTACAAAAAATTACAAAATTACAAAAATTATAAACATTTCAGAAATTACAAAAATGACAAAAATTACGAAAATTAAAAAAATAACAAAAAATACAAAAATTTCCAAGAGTTCAAAAATTATTGAAATTACAAAAATTTTGAAAATTGCCAAAATAACAAAAGTTACAGAAATTACAAAAATTACAACACAATCACATTACAATTATTTAAAAAATTACAAAAATTAAAAGACTTGAAAGATTACAAAAATTACAAAAATGACAAAAGTTACATTAATTTAATAAATGACAAATATTAATCATTTGGAAAATTAAAAAAATTACAATAATGACCAAAATTGATTCCTGGTGATTACTGAGGTTTGGAAAAAAAAAATGTGCAAACCGAAAAGTACTCACTGATTGCTTTTACAATGTACAATGTAACAATGAACGCATTTTCAACGTTGTAAGTGCAGTTGTTGTGCTCGCGAGTATCTCAATTAATAAGGAAATGTCCCGATTAACCCGAACTGGATGAGGAGGGGGTTAACAAAAAATATTGTTTAAAGTTTGACAGATTAAATTTTACCATATTTTTTCTTTCGATTCAGTTAAGTTCAGATCCATAAAATATACCATCTTAAGCTGGCCGGTAGCATAAAGAGCTGTATTTGACAGAAACATGACGAAAATGGTCCAAAAATTGTCCCGATCTACCCCATTTTATGGTATTGTTTATTTAAGGTGAATAATTTCAGCCGAAATTGAGTAGGGACATCACTAAATTTTGATCAATTTCAAATAATTTATAATTATGTATTGATTCAATTTTGTTCTTGCAAATATTCAGAAAGACCATTTGCTTCCCTTTTTATTAGTAACGAGCTGAACATTTAACACTAGCTAAGCCGACAAGATGCATTTTTTTAGTTTTGGTACAATCAGCGATAAAAGTTTAATAAGGTGTTTGAAATTAAATAAAATTCATCATGTTTGTGACATTTCATATCGTTTCTCTCAAATTGTATCACTTTTATATCTATGACAGAGTTGTAGGTATGAAATATTTATATAAAATCATGCTAATAACGCAAATAGTAAGACAAGAATTTTAACTAAGGTTGCCAGATTGCCCGGTTTTATCCGGGTTTGCCCAGATATTTGATACTAAATTTAAGAATAGTCCGTCCCGGCCCGGTTGCCTGGATTTCATTGAAACATGCCCGGATTTTGCCCGGATTTATTCACTTTACTTGGCAAATTAAACAAAAAAAAAAAAACAACAAACACCTCCAAAACGTAATTTTTTGAGCAAGTTTTAAATATAAAAATAATCATGAAAGGTTGTTTGGATGCCTAAAATACGGTTCAAAATCTGTTGATGAGTTTTGACGAATAAAAAATTGTATTTAATTTTAATTTTTTTTTAATTTTTTTTTTTTTCTTTATTTTTGTTGAGGAATTTCTGAATTTTGACAAAATTTGCCCGGATTTATGGTTGTCAATTTGAAATTGAATGCCCGGATTTTGCCAGGTTTTTACATAAAAATTTTCCGGTTTATCCGCCCCGGATACGTGCTGAAAAAATTCTGGCAACCTTAGTTTAAACAGTGATGATAATGCCTTTGAATTAATCAATATAAAGGTTAAAAAATCATCAAAAAAATCAAATGTTCCAGATCTGTAGTTGTTCTCTCTCGATCGTTTCGCTTCGTTTCATGTTTCATGTGAGAGTATGAAGGATTGTTGATCATCAGATAAAACTGACCTTCCGGGATGCGAACTTATTCATTATTGATTTGGAATTTGTACCCCTACGAAAAATGTAAATTACCATCACTCACATTTAGTGGCACTTGTATAAGTTGAGTTCGAATGTTGAACTAAGCAAATAAAATCAAATACTGTAGAAAATTCATTATTTGATTTTATAATCCTGTTAAACTATGTGAGTCTCGAATCCGATGCTGAAAAACATTATCTAATGTTTCGATTCCAAAACATATTTTCTATGTTCATAGAATGCTTACTTTCTCAACTAGTATTCATCATATCTTTTCATAAGGATAACACGTATGAAGCACACCACTTAATTTCAACCGGCTAACTTAAGGTGCATGGCAATTTCGAATTTACCTGTTCTAACGCCACCTCCGCATAGAGGGCAGATGGGTTAGCAAAAGTGCCATCAAGCACCGGCATCGAGTTTATTCTATCGCTCATGATGAAACAGCAGAACGTTATTCTGCATACGTAAACATGTTTTCCTACATCATCGCCGCCATCGTTAGACCGAAAAATTTCCCGGAAAGTACCTAGGCACCTACTTTGAAGAACAGAAGCTATATTGGACCAAAAGACGTAGTAGAACACCGAAGTAGGAACATCATCAGATAGCGAAAAGTTCGAAAAGGGAAACACAGGAACCTGCCAAACAGCCCAACAGCCAGCAGATGTGCAGATAGATTTTCGGTGTCGTTTTCCAGTGTGAAGTGTCATTGAAGTTTGGGGAATAAAAAGTGTGTCAGTTGATTTTACGCCGTAAGGCACTTACAGGGCGAACGCATAAACTGGAAAATACGCAAGCACACGCATCGGCACATACACTTACACAAACTTACACGGACCTGCTACCTGCCTGGGTTGGCGGCATATGTTCACGAGTAAGTATCGGAGGCTTCTCGAAGAGTGATGGTAGTTTGGAGGAAAAGCTCTTTCCTACTTACACCCTCCCCCCACCTCCAGCAGAAGCTACTTGCTGTTGATCCTTATCAAACGAAAGGCTGCAAGGGATGATGATGACTTATGCAAGAAACATCCGATGGCTTGGGAATGGGGGGCCAACCAGGGGGAAAAGTTTGTTTTTATTTATTCTGGTCGTGTGTTGTCGCTCTTCATCCCCCCTTGACAGAAGACGAAGTGTTGCTGGGCGTTAGTTGAGTGAATTTAACGATCCACGTGGTGTACGCGTGTTTTTTTTCTGTTTGTGTATGTTCTGTATATATTGGAAGGAAGGATCATAATTTAGTTCCTTTCTAGTCTCTTCTTCGAGTCCTTCGTTTGTTTGCTTTGCAACTTTCACGAAGACGACTATTCATGATCCTAATCTTACGACGAAGGGAGCTGCGAAAAATTGGATTACCATTTCGTTGGAGCTTTGCTGAGGTATTAAACGCGTACCAACTTAGTTTGAAACAGGCTTTTGATTGTGTGTCATTCTATCAGTCATTCTATTGCTGTTACTTGAAACGATTTTTTTTTTTCAAAGATTGACACAAAAAATATTGTTCATATTGTTGAGATGAAAAATGAGCTAGGAATCCCTTCAAAACTAAAAACATCTAAAAAATTTCAACAGATTTGATTTTTTTTTTGAGTTTTGGTAAAAATTCATATATTAAATGCCCACTGTTAGTTTTCTGGGCTTAAGGAATCTTGAAGGAATAAGCACTAAAATTACCAATATTGTCAGTAACTAGCTACATTATGCATTTTAAAACCGTTTATTATGTCACGTTTAACTGTAACGGTGATCTATGAGTCATTAACATTATCATTTTAAGATTTTAAACGATTCTGTGGAAAAATTGTCAACCCAATCAACAAATGATGTGCTGTTAAATTGTATAAAACTGGAGAAGGAATCCATTCGGTTCAGCATCCATTCAGAATAATGTTCATTTGGATTATTATCAATTATTGGACTCCCGTCCTTGGGTCGAACAAATTTTGGCCAAACGACCTTCAGCCTTACTGATTTGAGACCTCTCTAATTAAGTCATAATGTTCTTTGTCAGTAAGTATTGAGAACTGAGAAACTTTGACCACATTTTGCATTTATTTTTAAAACTTCAGTTTTTTGAGATGTTTAGCGTTTTTGTCCAGCCTTCGCCAACGTCTGGACATTGGGTTTGCCGTACGCGCGAGCTTGTGGATCATTCTTCACCTACACACTCCGTTCTCCTTTTTTTTTAGTTGGTAACCACAGGTGGTAAATCCAGGTTTACGGATTGTATTCCAAGGCACGGCGAGCCACCGCATCCCCCCAGTTTGCTACTCTGGGTCCATGGGTACAATGGGAAGACTCATGATATACTCCGTGTATATCCCCTACTCCCTAAACTCCACCTGGGGCCGCAGACCTGGTTCCCACCTCGAACTGTTTAGTACACTATACTTCAATAGTGGGAGGTCTATTCGCGCTAATGCGCTCCAAGGCAATACTCATTAACGAGACCACTTTCAGCAAAACCTCTCATCCTTACGACTCGACGCCTGAACTCTCCTCTAACGACTTGAGAACCGACATCTCCTCGCAATGACTCGAGATTCCCACACAAACCTCTCCTCTTCGCGACTTGAGGCCTGATCTCTCCTCTAACAACTTCAGATCCGACCCCTTCTCGCATCGACTCGAGGTTTACTTCTCCTCTGCACGATTCAAGGCCCGATCTCTCCTCTATCGACTTGAAATCTGACCTCTCCTCGTAATGACTCGAGGTGACTACTTGTACCCCTCCTCTTGTTGGTAAGGGGCCTGATCCCTCCTCTTACGACTCCAGACCCGACCCCTTATCATAAAGACTCGGGGTTTACCACACAAACCTCTCTGCCTGAAGGTTTAAGGGCCTGACCTCTCCTCTAACGACTCGAGGACCGACCTCTTATCTTCAGGGTTCGAGGTTTGCCACCTTGCCCGTCGTGTGCCTGATCGAGAGCAGCTTATCCTAGACTCGCGCCTGTCACGGCTTACGCGCGGTACTTAACGCAACGACTCGGACGATTCCCGACGAAGACGTCATCCTACTCCGACTCGAATGGCTCACCCGGCGTCGAGAGCCACTCTACCCGTGGTTATTCCCCGAAAGTGGAATAACCCTTTCCCAACGATTTCCACTGCGAAGAAGGTCAAGTCTTATCCCCGCAGCTTCTGTCGTTGAGAACCGCCCTACTCGCATACTCCCTGAAGGTGGAGCATCTTACGCACGAACGCGGCGCACCCATGCATCCGCTACGCAGAATGTATTGTCTTATCTTTGTAGCTTCAAACCGTGGGGTCGGAAGCACTCTACTCGACAGCCCCCCGTCGATAGGCTCAGTCTATTCCGACCGTTGTCCGGTTTTTTTTTATCCCCCTTGGCTGGCAACCCTAGGATTTTTGGCCCGCGGATTTTCCTGCCCGTTGTGTGCCAGATCGAGAGCAGCTTGTCCTGGACTTGCGCCTGTCACAGCACACGTACGGGACTTGGAACGCTACGACTCGGATGTTTCCCGACGGTGACGACATCCTACATCGACTCGAGAGGCTCGCCCGGCAACGAGAGCCTCTCTACCAGTGGGTATCCCCCGACAGTGGTTAACCCTCTTCCCTCAAGATCCGCTACGAGGAAGGTAAATTCTTATCCCCGTAGTTTCCCTCTTAGGAAGCGGCACTACTCGGTATCCCCCGACATTGGGGTATCCTACGCACGTTCACGGCGCACTCCTGACCTCCGCTACGCAGAAGATGTTGCCTTATCTTTGTAGCTTCGATCAAGGGAACGGACGCACACTACTCAGATGCTCCCCGTCGATGGAGTCATCCTACACCGTTCGCGGACTGCCGTTGGGTCCAGCTCCTCTGCAGGGCAGTCATGATCCGGGTGAACCCATCGCTGACCGCATGTCAAGTGTTGGAATCCGCACACATCCTCTGTACAACGTTATCTGCTGTCGTGTCGGGCCCACAGGCGGCAAATATGGAAGTACGTACCGCCGCAATCCTCGGACAGACAAACACCACATGCTCAGGTGTTTCCTCTTCTCCACCACAATCTGGGCAATATGGCGAGGCTACATGTCCAAACCAGTAGTGGTACTTCATGAAGCATCCATGACCAGTCAGGAATTGCGTCATATAGAAGTCCACTTCACCGTGCCTTCTTCCGATCCAGCTCCCGATGTGCGGGATCAGACGATGGGTCCACCTTCCTCTCGTTTAGCTGTCCCACAGCTGCTGCCAGTTGGACATCGAGTCCTCATTGGCGTGATCTCGTACGTTGGGCGTGTCTTTGTTGTCGTAGCAATAGACATCCTCCTCAAGCAAAACCGAGATGGGCATGACACCCGCTACTACACAGGCGGCATCGGACGACATGGTCCGGTATCCGCTGATAACCCGTAGGTTCATCAGCCGCTGAACTCTGCTAAGTCGCTGCAGGTTACAGTTTCTTCCCAGGGCCTGCCTCCAGGCCGCTGTTCCGTACCGCAAGACCGATGTGGTCACACTTTCCAGGATCCGCCTTTTGCTGCTTTGGATGGCCGAGGAGTTCTGCATCATCCGTGTGAGTGCGGCCGTGGCCTTTGCCGCTCTCTTGCACACGTATTTGACATGGCTCGTGAAGCTGAGCATGTCGTCTATCATCACCCCTAGGTACTTGATTGCGCGTTTGGACACGATATTGAACGGTCCAACGGCAATGGTACTCCGTTCTCCTGCACGCCGCCAAAGATGTACGCATGTCTCGGGCCCATAGAGAACAACCGGTCTATTGAGCGTCATGTACAGGTTGCATTTCGTGCGAGGTCTAAGCCTTCACGACCTCAGTTGCTTGTGGAGTCCATAGTAGACACGACTTCCGCTGATCGTTTTCCGACGGATCTCACAGCTGGTGTAACGCTCACCAGTGAGCCGAGAGCCAAGATAGACAGAGTCGTATTAGACGTATTAACCATCAACCCAATCCTGCCTGCTTCGCTGTTTAGTATGCGGTAGATCTCCTCCACCGCCGCAGATGATCTGCCGACTATATCAATGCCATCGGCAAAGAGGATAAGTTGACAGGATCTGTTGAAAATAGTGCCCCGTATTTCGCCCACCGCTCGTCGAATAACACCTGCTAGCGCCACGTTGAAAATAATGCAGGATAGACCACCGTCTTGTCGAAGCTCCCTGCGTGATTCGAATGAACTCGACAATTCACCCGAAATTCGCACATAGCACTGCGTTCCATCCATCGTCGCCTTGATCAGTCCGGTCAGCTTTCCGAGAAAACAGTTCTCTTCTATAATTTTTCATAGCCCGTCACGGTCAATCATGTCTGTTGTGGTATCATCTCGGCTCTTAATAAGTGTTAGTTAAGAAAGTCGTTGACAGATGCGGCCGGGAATTTAGACCTACCCGAAAAAGATCTAAATGAGCTTCCTAGAGGTTATAAGCTCTGTTCAACAGAGCTGAAAAACACTCAGGTTTTTTTCTTGTTGGGGAGAGACTCAACTGCGACCATTAAGTTGATCTATTGTGGTATTACCCGCGTTATTATTTTTACTTTGCTATGCTACTTGACACCCCTGCACTATTGGTTGAAGTTGTTTACCGGTAGCACTACGAGCACACACATATAGGATCTAGGTAGATAAGATCTCCAAGTGCAATCTAAGGTTCCTTGAAAAGATCCATCCACATGCATGTGCTGCATCACGGCATACACGTCTAGCATTTCACTAATGCTTAAACCGACAACCTTCATCACACTATGTGTGCCAGGTTATGTCACGACCAGGATTCGATCTCATGAACTTGGCTTAGAAGACAAGGATGCTATCCTCAAGGCCACGATCTGCTGGCAACACTCAGGTTTAAAGTTATGCTTATTCCCTCTCCCGTTTATACAGTATACCACTACAAAGTATTACTCCAGAAGTGTAGTGTAGAACATTATCTTGTTTTTGTCACTCTGTTCTCCCGTTCTCAACTTAAGCTAGGTAGAACAGTCCACACCAATCCGCCGTGCTATACACATCGCATAATAAAACCCCCATATTCAAACCGAGAAATAAAGTTTTGTGTTTCGAGTTAAACTAAAATTTGCGAGTTTCAAATCGTGGCCAAAACTGTGTTCCGGTCCCAAAACAATGTCAACTTTCAAGTTGATGGTGCGTAGGGACTAGATGTTCACGGCATTTTTAAATGATTTGCCGTAATGTTGACCACCCCTACATTTAGCCAACAGTGAGGACAGGGATCGATCAGGAGTTCTCATAGTCAAATTTGTCACCCTACTTGTAGGTGGGACATATAACCCCCCTCCCCCTCCACCGGTACCTGTATTTTTTTTGTCAAGGACCATCAGCTGATGTAAGCAATCGGCCATTTACAGGGTCGAGCAATTGAACTGCTACATTGGAATTAACAAATAATTTGATCAAAACAAAAACTTTTTCTTTCAAATTTAATACGATTTACATCAAAACAGATCATATTTTTAAAATCCATTGGCCTTCCTTTCCTTTTTTTTCCTTTCGATTTTTTGTCCTTGAGCTTAACCACTCGCTGCAGAAGCTCAAGGCACATATTCTAAAAAGCCGAGAGCTGGTATTTTATCCGAAGACTCAACTAGATGGTGCTTCAGAACTTCCAATCCGTCATGTTTTGAAGAGTAGACTTCGGGCTACTGTATACCCTAGACAACCAAGTCCATAGGGTTCAAGTTCGGTGAACTCCCCGACCACTCCGTACTCGAAATTAACCCTCGAAATTTAACCCTCGAAAAAAATTCGCACCCAAAAATTGGGAGCTCTTTCCTTCGTAAGCCAATGCGAAGTTCTGCTGAAAAACCACCAACCAAAACCAAAATTAGGACGTGTCCACAGTTCGAGGACATGCCATAGAACTATTTTCGATACGTATGTATATACGATTGATCTACACCTCTTCAGGGTGTTCGTTTGGTCTTCACCAGGAAAGTACGGGCGATTTCGACCCAGACCTTTAATAAGATAGATTTCTGTCGTCTTCTGGCCTTTAATATGTGTGTATAGGTTCGTGATCTTACTGGCAACCAAAATCTGTAGTTCTTTTTTTTTCACGACCCGCTGTACGGCGACGAATTCATCGGCAAGAAACACGATATTCGCCAAATTTTTCATGCGCGGACCGCGTAAGCAGCGCTTTCGCCCTTTCTACCCATTCTTGCTTCTGTTCAAACGAAAGGTCTTGAAATCTTAGAATCTTGTAAGGCTGGGCCTAAAGATCATCTTCCAAGATCCGACGTATTGAAATCTATCGCCAATTTAGTGTTACTACGTCAAGAAATTCTCTCAGGGTGCATCTTGATGATCTTCACCATGGTAGGTGTCGCCACTGTAGCTTGACGATCCCCACCATACTATACTTGGGTACTTCTGATCTCCAGGTATCTTCCAAGTTCAAGCCAAAATAAAAATAAAAATACATACACTTATTGAACAACTCACGCAATATGTCTTTCTACCGTTTCACAGCCTGGAACTAGGCAATCAAAGCACTACGTTAAGGTTCGAGGACTATTTTTACAAAAAAAAACACATGATTACAAAATTAACAAAAATACCCTCTGACGTTTTAGACATAATGTTAACAAGGTGACAAGGTGTCATCTAACTCAGTTTTGTATACTTCGAAATAATCACTCTTAAAGTTTTGTAGCAGTTCAATTGCCGGACCCTGTATATGAGTGCAGCTGCGATGATATCCTTCCCAGCCGACTTGTTGCTCTTCTGCTGCTAGCGAATGGCTTCCTCAATTTCGCTTATCGTTGGGAGTGGACTCCACCTCGTCGTTGAATACGCCGCACGTCACGCGGCATGAAGCTTTTGCAAGATGCGTTGAATTTCTGCAAGAACATTCGTGTTTTCAGCTTCAGCTCCTCCTCCTTCAGGCGGCGTTTTTTCTCCTGGAAAATTCGGACTTGCTGCCTCTTCCGCTGTCGGTAACTTTCTACGTTTCGACGGGAGCTTCTCTATTCGTCCATCACCCTCCTACTTTTCTCGTCGACCTCAGGTTGCTTCTTACTTACTTACTTACTTAATGATCCTGTGTTTATGTTCCGGTGCATGGGGCCGTGGTAAAAGAACTCCAATATTGACAATCCGGCGCTAGCGTTTTCACTGGTCCCAGTCAAGGTTCTCGTCGACAGTTCGGATTTCAGCGGCTAGGATTCGCCGCCACGAGCTTCTGGGTCTGCCTCGCCTTCGATGTCCTTCTGTATTCGATTCGAGCGCTTCGCTGCAAATTTCGTTTTCATCTCTTCGCAGCGTGTGTCCAATCCATTTCCACTTACGTTCTCGAATCTCGATTTCTAGCGTCTTTTGATGACACGTTTGAGGTCCAGTTGGTTCAGTCGTGCGATATTTAACTGAAGCGGGTGTCGGTTTCGAATGTTGTTCATTACGGAGAGCTTTAGGCGCATCTTCACCATCACCAGATAGTGGTCTAACTCGATGTTGGCGCCTCGACAGGTTCTGACGTTGATGATGTCCTAAAAATGTCGGCTGGCTATCAAAACATGGTTGATCTGTGATTACGTTTGATACGGTGATTTCCAGGTGTACTTGTGTGGGGGGCGATGCTGAAAAAAGGTACTGCGTACGGTTCGTATTTGATAGCGCATGATTTGCGAGATTTCGTAGACTATAGCACGTCACGACTGTTCGTCGCGATACATTTCACGCACACATTTTCAGCATTCAAATAATGAAGTTGTTGACTCCTTGAAATTACCCTGGGCAATGCCCAGTGGTCATAAAAAGATAGCATGTTCTGCCGATTCCTCCGTTTCTACGCATTCCGGGGTATATGGCGTGCTGATAAGTTTAAACCGATGAAGGTATTGCTTAAAGCACTCATGACCCGAAAGGAACTGCATCAGGTAGAAGTTGACAGCTCCTTACTCCCAATTTATTTAACCATGCGTCCACTTAGCGTTGTTCGATGCGTCCCCTTTTTCCTGCCACTTGAGCATTAACGCTGTTTGTTGAGTTTTACGCACTCCTCTCACAGCTCTTGTTTCGTAACACTCCATACCCTCCGCTAGAGTTATGTTGATGGGAATCATGCCCGCGATGACAAAAGCTGCATCTGCTGATATGGTCCCAAGAAACTCGCTTGGCTATCAGTCGATGTTTGCTCCGTAATTTGTATCTGTTACGCTCTTCTTTCATGCCGAAGCTCCAGGCTGCTCCTCCGTATCGTAGTTTCGAGAGTGCTACGCTCGCAACGAGACTTCTCTTGCTACTCCTTGGAACATGGCAGTTCGGCATAATCCAGTCCAATGAATCGATGATGCACTTTCACAACAGTATTTGACATGCGCATCAAAACTTAAGCGATTATCGATCATTACTCCAAGGTATTTCAGATGCTGTTTTGAAGATGTCGTGTGTCCTCCAACTCTCCATGAGCGGCACAACTCTATTGTTGATCACGAGTAGAACTTCGGTTTATCGGTGAGCGATCTGAAGCTTAACTCCCCCCATCCAGATGCCAACCCTTTCTGCGGACACCGTTGCAGGGTCTTCTACCTCCTCGATTGTTTCGGCGGTGATCATGACCACGATATCGTCAGCAAATCCGACTATCTGCACGCCTGGTGGTAGTTTCAGCGTTAACACCATATTATTCATGGCATTCCAAAGAATAGGTCCGAGTATGAAACCCTGTGGAACACCCACTGGCAGTAGATCGTAACCCAGTTTCGGTATCGTACGTCAGAACTCAATTTTTGAAGAAGCTTCTTATTATCCTACAGAGGGTATTGGGAACACGCATCCTGATTCCTGTGAAGCGCTTTGGCAATTGCTTACCAGCTGGCATTTGTTGAAGGCATTCTTAACTTCGATCGTCACAAAGGCGCAGTGACGAACACCGGCCAACTTCTTTTTATATGTTCGCTTCGACTATATTCAGCTCGTCGCCGTCAATCGTGACTTCGTGACTGGAATGGAAAAGCGGGTTCAGTCGGTCTAAGTTCCGCAGGCCAGCATTTACTTCGTCTTGGACGAATTATTTAAGTATAAGCCCAATTCCTTCCGCTTAGATCTCCTCCACCGCCGCAGTTGAAATCAAGCAGATAAGTTGACTAGATCTGTTGAAAATCGTGCCCCGAATTCCACACACCGCTCGTCGAATAACACTTTCTAGCGCCATGCGGGATACACCATTATCTTGTTGAAGCCAAGTTTCAGAAAATTCTTCTTGTCTTCCGGTAGGACTTGAACCCATATCTAAGGCGATTTTTTTTGCATGTTTTTTACCTTAGTTTTAACTAATAAATTTTTTTAAATTTCCTATTGCACAGTTAGGGTTTATCTCTCCTGAATAAATTCATTTTAAGTTTTTAATTTTGATAATTTTGTGGCTTTTCAGTCAATTTTTGTAATCAAAACGAGAGTTTTTTTTAATACTGTCCACACATTTCGGCTATTTGTTGTAGCCTGACTGATGCAGCAGTGAGTCCAAAAATAGAAAACATTCGAATTCGTTAACGAACATATTCATAAATTTTTTATACAAAAAATTCAACCATCGGTCTTCGGCTGCAGTTAGAACCAGACAAGAAACGAACCTGACAATTAGTGAGTTGAAAATTTGCCAAAAATCTAACAACATGTCAATGTTACTAAATTCATAATACTATTACAGTTTTCATTGAAGAAGGCTTTGCCGCCGCTCGTGGCCTAAAGGATAGCTTTGGTGTCTTCTAAGCCAACTGTCATGAGATCGATTCCCGGTCACGGCATACATAGTACACATTCTGTGGATCGGTGGTTTGAGCGTTTTTGCTACCTAAGTATCATATCCTCGAAATCTGTATGTTAAGTGCTAAGTTAATGGAATCACTTAGATAAAACGTCAAGTTTCATTGAGATCCTAAATGTGTTTGTGTTCTTCTCTATAAGGCTACAACAAATAGCCGAAACGTCTGGACAGTAATTAATAACAATCGTTTTGATTACAGAAATTGACTGAAAATTAAGCAAAAATTTAAAATTTTAACTCAGTGGTAAACCAACCACAACTTTATTATAAGTTTGAATATTTTTATACAGTGCAGAACAAACGGAGTTTTTAGAAAATATCATGTTTACTTTTATTTTGAACATTTAAGTTCTTGTATTGAGAGATATCATATTTTACCCTTTCCTTTTTATATTTTTAAACATTGAAAAACTGCCACAACGTTTGTTATTTGATTTTATATTACAACAAATTATTCGCATTTTCTGTCCAAATGAAACGTTTTATATCAATTGCTTCTGTTTAATTCTGTTCATTATTGTAGTTGGCTAAAGTTTTAAAAGCATCGCTCGTACCTTCCTTCTCCGGGAATGTGGATCGATTGAACTGTTCAACATTTAAAGCGCATCACACAAAGTGTTCCTTGTAGAAAGGATGTTGTTCTGCTTCAACAACTTCTAATCAAAAGAGTATATTCGAATCAACCCACCTTCTCGGAACAGGAACTTATGTATCAGTACCTGAGCTGGGACTGGCTGACTGGCAAAGAATTTCTGTCGCTGAAAGCAGCAGCAGCAGCAGTAGACTCACTCACTAATCCTTGAACCGTTCTCAAAGCGAGCTGTCTCTTCCTTCATTCGTATACCGGAGAAATGTTCCACATTTGAGCTCTCTAAGCTGTCATGGACATCGCATATTCTCCCCGGTGGACGAAACAATGGGATTTATCACCGTTGGGAATCCAGAAGCTGGACGCTTGCTGCCGGAGAGTCAGAATAAATATTTAGCGTCCATCGTCTTGTTCTCAACATCCGGTAGGCTACTGCCTCGAAGGAAGATTCTCCCGAAAAGACACAAATCCAGAGGTTTGGCCCGAGATTATTGGTCCCCCGGGGGGATCCCACTGATCCAGTCACTTTTCTTCCTACTTCTCGTAACATTTATAGTCCGGAGCGCTTCTTCTCTGTATGCACAAGAAGCAGCTTGGAGGAGAAAAAAACATCTATAAATTGCCAACAGGATGAGAAACATATGTTAAGAAGTTTTCCTGGTGCTTCTGCTGCTGTGTTCTTCCGCTGCAATAGGCCAATCTTGATTCGGATCCGGATCCGGAAGAGACGAGCAACGAGAGTTCAAGAGGCCACAGACTGGAGATATATTAGGGCAATAAAATCAATTCACTGGTGGAGGAAGAATATGGAATTAGACGCTGCTGGAGCGTTTGTTGGATTGCAGCAGAAGCTTGGTATCTGGAAGTGGAAGCTCTGGAAGGCGAGGGGTTGGAATCCTGGAAGATTTGTGTTCTCTGTCAATTGCTCTGGACGGAAAGTTTTACCCTGGCTTGGAGGTTGTAGCGTTGCCTGCCTACCGTCTAATTGATCGTTTAGATCTCTGTTCAACGACTTTAAGAAATGGACAAGTGAAATTTTCTGACATACATGCTTGCATTTGTTTTAATTTTTCAAATACATAGACTTAATTGACCAATACCTACTTACAAATTACAATAGCTTTTTAGTAGATTAAATAAACCAAATTTTTCGCGCTCACGTTCGAAGTTAACAAATATGCCCAGGAGACTGAAATCAAAAATTTTCATTCAAAAATCGCCAGAAATGTAGGGAAGTGTGGGTTACCATGGGCCACTTTTTTTTCTTTGCTTCAAAACTTCTTTATTATAAAAGATAAAAAGAAAAAAAATAATGGAAAGGTTTTCTACGTTTTTAAGGTATTCGTAAGCAATTTTTTTTATTTTTAAAACACATAAATTTCCCACTGTTTCTGACTGTTTTAAAACAAGTATTTTTTTTGGATTTTGAAAAACTGTGGGGAAATATGGGCCACCAAATCCAAATTGACTAGATAACATGCAAAGTTTAAGAGTTGACCCAAAACTGAAATTTTATAATTCATTAAGTTGTTCTAAAGCGATTTCAGATGAGGAAATAAAAAAGAGAGTTGTGTATGATTGAATAGTTCCTAAAACCTGGCTCGCGAGCGTTTCGGCAAAATTCCTTATAAAGGACTTTTGTTCGTCTTCATCGCATTAGAAAAGATGGACTAAACGTTTTTCATAACTCTTCATTTGACATAAGAAATCTGTACAGATAGTAATAACGTATTTAAAGTTCTGAGTGTGTATGAAAACACCAAAATATAGATGACCCATGATACCCCACAAAATGTGGCACACGATTCCCCACAAGCAATGATTTTCAAGTTTGTTGCGTTTGTGTGACTTATTGATGTTCCATCAATAAATCCTTTTCCACGTGAAAGAGCATGACAAAACTAAGATCATAAACGTATGAGCATATTTTTGTTATGTAATTTAGGTCTCCCACAGATACAATTTTGCGAGTGCTTGTTTAATTATGTAAGTAAATTTTTCTAGGCTAGTTAAAAAAAAAGAAACATATGATACGTACATAAGTCTACAACATATAGAAAAACATGCTTACGCAAAGCGACAGCGATGACAGTTGGATTGAGATATTTATCTCTACACACAGCTGAGATATTCAAAGTGACCCACGTTTCCCCATGGCCCACGTTACCCCACTTTCCCTTACTGAAAGTTCCAAAAAATATAACTTGGGATTGAAAATATTCCTTGCTTCTCGCAGTACTATTTATATGAACAAAGCACAAACCTTACATGTACCCCTTGAAAATGTATAGGGTAAGTGTTCCTAATTTGGCATGTGTACCTAATATTAATATACTGTTCGATTTTGCCTGTTTTTGACGTTATTTTCCACTTATCACAATTATAAAAAAATGATAATGTAAAGGATCATGTGAACATTCATTTGACAAACAAATTAGTTTTCTAACTCACAGGATTTTTCGTAAAATTTGGATTGTTTCAAAGTATGTCCAAATTGAATGGAATTGTTAGCAAATTTCTTAAAAAACACCTGTCTAGAAATAGAAGATTAAAGCTGAATTTGTCAACCGATTTTTTTGAAATTTTTTGTCGGATTGTTTTTTATCATGATTTAGGTAATAAGTATGTTAGAACCATGTTTTTTCGTGTCGCACTCGCTGATGATTTCCTTCGCTGTCGCACTCTTCGCGACAGAGAAGGCTCCACCAGTTATTTTTAAATTTACAAAACATGCAAAATTCACCCTACTAAGAAAAAGGGGTATCTAAGTTGCAAAAACCTTTGTTTTTAATGAAAAATTAAAAAATAAAGTTTGAATAGTTAGGTATAGCATGTTCTGCAGTTATTCTTGATTTTGTTAGAATTAAAGTTTTTATTTTTTCTGTCAAAGATTTATTTTTAAAAAGAAAGCATAAAGGTGCAGATACATTTAGGGATAAAAATTACTACAAACATTTTACATCATATTCTAGCTTTTTTTTTTGTTTCGGTTATAGTCGTTTTACCATCTTTATGGCATTCGCGACTTTATCAACGTTGCAGTTGGCGGATCGTTATTGATGAACTTATCCGGTACAACTGTGTTCGATGTTTACTCTTGGGCTCGAACTCGCGGACATCGGCTCAGGAGACAACAGACTTGCCAACTGAGCTATATCACAAGCCCCAACTAATATTCTAGCATATGGAAACAAGATTTAAACTGTGAATCATTGATTTGTATGCCGATGCATTTTAGCCCAGACTGGTAACGGAATTTTAAAAATATTTATTTTAAAAATTCAATTATCGTCCGAAAAATTTTCATACACCGACAGTGTTGATGTAGGATAATAAAATCCATATAAAGTTTGTAGGTAGGGGAAAACTGTACAAGACGCACCAGTTAAGCAAAATCGCCATTTACTGCGATACCCATCATCTATGAACCAAATTGAAAATTCACAACGGTTCAGGGATCACATTTACATCTTATCAAAACGAAATAATATGTTAAAAACACGATTTTGGTTATATTTTTGTGAAAATCTTAAACAGCCAGAAAACAAGCCGCGGGGTAGAACGCCAAAACTAGTGGACAGAACGCACCATACCGAATGGGTGCTGAGAAATGGAACAAAGATTATACGGAATATGGTAATTGAAACATCAATTTTTTATTACATGTTCATCGTATTTTCGCAAACTAATCATACTTTGGAAAAAAAAAATCATTTTTTATAGGCTAATTTAACGAAAATTTTGCTTTTCAAAATTCACTTTTTTATATCCTTATAGTTAAAACGCCTTCAGGTAGGCAACGAAATTCAATTTCTTGACTGATATCGCGGCAAACATGGCGGCAGATAATTTTTTCGAGTCAAATATTGGTGCACCTTTTTAACTCAAACAAGGACGAAATGTGTTATGATTATGCATTCTTATCGTAATTTGGGAGTCAGCAAATGAAAAGAAAGACATTTTGTTTTGACATTTGGTTTTTCTCAAAAGTTAACAGCATTCAAAATTTGAGCCTAAAACACGTGGTTTTACGGGCATTCTGCCCCAATATTGATATGATTAAATTTAGTTAAAATTTGTGGAAAGTTGGTGAAACATAATAAAATATTAATAGTCGTTCGAAAGTGCATACGAGTGTTATAACGAAAAGCTGCAGTTGGATCAGATAGCGCAAATTGGTTTACCATAAAACCTTATATGTTAACCATAAAAAATAACAAGTTTTAGGTAGAATCCATTAATGCTTCTGTTTCTAAGAATTAAAGTCGTTTTTGTGAACTTTTCATCTAAAAAATGATGAAAAAGCTCGTTTGCTACAATAAAAATGAAGAAAAACACCATTCGGAGCCAAAGGTTAGTGTATTTTTGAGAAAGAATGGCATGGGCCATTTTACCTCGCTGGTGCGTCTTGTACAGTTCTCCCCTAATATCACTTAGTCAATCCGTCACATTGTGTAAAGATTTTTACGGCATCAAAAAATGTAAAAAAAACGATTTTTCGATTTTTTTATGAGAATCAAAACCTTTAAAAAACTCTCTCACGATATGAGAAACTATGGCATCATCGTTTTGAAATCATTAAATGATAATTTAATTACATTATATTAAAATAAAAGTTAAAAAGTTTTTGGTACAGAAATGTTTCATCGAACCATGCTGTTGCATAATGCTCTGTTTGACTGTACTTATTTGTATCCATTACAATGACTTTTCTACTTTTGAAATATAATAAATGTATTCATTGGAAAAGTAAAAGTTTGAATTTTAACTGTGATTCTAATAACCTCAACATCCACTACTTTTTTCAAAACTAGCGTATAAGAATATTGTGTAGGATTTAAATAGTCCTTGTTTCTGTATTCATATTCCAAAAACGTTGTAAAATTTATAAAAAGGTGAGTTTTGAGAGTTTTCTCATTAAACTATTTAAAAAACAGACCCATATGCAAAATCAGGAACAAATAGTGTAAAGTTGGATACGCTGATACATTATTCCTCATATGTTAACATTAGGAACACCCATATGTTAACATTAGGAACAATTGGTGCCAAATTAGGAACATCGTCAGGCTTGAAATGATTATTTCAAACCAAAACAGAGTTCAGAAAAAAATTTGGAACTTAGTTACCAAAAAATTGTACATCTAAGTATTAAAGATTCGGCGTAATAATATCAAATCTGAAAACCTCTGACAAAATATAGCGAAATTAGGCTCATTTACCCTACAATGGTTTTTTTTCATTTGAGCGTTTTTGACTGATGATTTGAAAGCTCTGTAACCTTAGGATGTATATAAAAAATCTTAAAACACTGCTTTTCATAGCCAGAGAATTTATTACAGGGTCCGGCAATTGAACTGCTACATTACTTCAACAGTAATTATTTCATTGCACACGAAACAGTATTGAACAACCCCTCGTCCCTCCGTCGGATCCTGAAAGATAAACTTCAGACCAAGCCCTTCAAGATCCAAAAGGTTCAAGACCTTACGGTGAAGCAGAAACAAGAACGGTTGAAGAATATCGTGGTTACTGACGAGAAGCTATTCACCGTACAGCAGTTCGGGAATAAGCAGAACGACAGAGTTTGGTTGCCAGACAGATCACGAAGCCGTGCCGACTTGCTGACGGCCACCCGGCGACAGAAACCAGCATCGGTGATGGTTTAGGCCGGAATAACCTTGATGGCCGGACTTCGCTGGTTTTTGTCCCTGAAGGAGTGAAGATCAACCAAAATACATTTCGGGTACTAGTTCTACAGAATGTCGTCAAACCGTGGGCGCGTCGGCATTTTGGTTCCAGGGATTGAGTTTTCCATCAGGACTCGGCGCCGGCTCACAAAGCGAAGAAAACTCAACTGGATTGCGCAATATTTTCCAGGGTTCATTTCGAACTCAAAGTGTCCGGCGAGTTTGTCAGGCCTGAACCCTATGTACTTCGCTGTTTGGAGTATGTTGAGGCCGAGTCTGCTCTAAGAAACATGAAGGTGTGGAGGTCCTGAAGCGACATCTCGTGGCAGCCTGGGATAAAATACCACAAGAACACCTGCGGGCCTCATACGATGCGTTCCTCGACCGTCTGCGGCGAGTGGTTAAATTCCATGGCGAACAAGTTGAACTTTACCAGAGTTTTTAAAAAACTAATTTGTTTTCAAGAGAAATTGAGTGAATTTGAAATAAAAAGTTGTTGTTTTGATCAATTTATATGCTTATTTCAATACAGCACTCCAATTGCCGGACCCTGTAGGGGGAAGTGTTCCTAAATGCGCATGTTGGGTAATATGCGCATACAGCCGATAGATGATATGGCTAGAGATTCATCATATCTAATCAGTGCAGTTTGAAGGTAATACGCTTTTAACACATGGCATGAAAAAATTAAATTGTTATATAAAGTCGAATAAATTTAAAAATTCAAATAAGATTTTTGTCAGTTTTGTAATAATATATTGAACTTTAATTATTGTGCGTACAGGTTCTGTGAACAAAAATTTTAATGGTTTTTCTTTCTCATTCATCTGGAAATCGGAAATTCAACAAATTGAAGTTTTTGGCAAAATTGTAGATGATAAGATATTGGAATAAGAGACAGGTTCTGAATGCCCATATCAAGGCAGGTTAAATGCCTATATCAAGAAAAATAGATTAGTCTTATAAATTTTTTACTTTCTATCATTTAAACATTAAATCTACGCTCAAATCACGATCTTACAGCGAAAAAAGAAGAACTTCATACTGATCCGATTAAAATACAATATGAACAAAATGTTACCATGAAATATGGCCATATTGCATACTTAACTATGTTTCATGCAAAAGAACTAGTGATGTAATAAGTTTCACCAAAATTTCAGCCTTGACGTATGCTTAACATCTGTTTCTAGCATTTTCAATTAAATGATTTCAAAATATTGCAAGTGTAAATGAAATATAGCTTAAAAAATAAATATGCGCATTTAGCACGCCGATTTCAGAAATTGGCTAATTTGACTTCTTTTATTATAAAATTATTTTCACAAAAAGTGTAAGAGATTTTAACAAAAAAATTGCTCTTACGTATAGAAAACAGATGTCCGCTCATGTGCATATACTTTTCATACTCCTATCTATTGGAATATGGGAGAAAATGAGTGCTTTCCTTAATATGTGCATATAGCCCGCCTCTCCCCTACTTTATAAATTTTTTGCAAAAGATTTTTGCGAAATTGTGAAAGTAAAGTCTGCCATTTTTTTCAACTTTCCAATGGATTCAGATTTTTTCATTTATAACTTTTTTTCAAGAAATGCTCTTGTCATGCTAGCAAAATGTGACGCTTAAGAATAATCAAAAACAAAAAGCAGAGATCATCTTGATTCAATGTTCCGAAAATCAATCATTTTCACTGAGCCATGCTTGAATACGTTTAGAGCCAAAAAATCAAAGCAGTCAAATTTTCCTTATTCAACCAAATCATACAAACAATCATGTATGACAACGACGCTTCTGTATATGAAACACTTTTGCGATACATGATGTGGTAAAGAAGGACGCAGACTATCAGCTCTCGAACGTCTCGATGCTGATTTCCTTCCTTGACGACTTTCAACCTTTAGGATCATAACTGATATGTATCAGTTTTGAGCGATCTATGTATACTATCAGATGATTTTTTATTTTTCACTTTGCGTAGAAGGACGAAATCATGACTAGGTAACCGCAATGAGGTCATGTGGTCCTGGTATTTCTTCAGATTTTTCCTTCTGAAACATTCATGATCGTCTATCAACGACGAACATTATCAACAATGATGCGAGGATAGATAGGTTCTGGAGATTGAGGGAGCGACGTTCAAAATGTATCACCAGGTATGTCGATCGCTGTCGATTAGCCACGAGACGAATAGCAATGGTAGCTTCCGATGGGTCATGGTATATTTTCTTGTATCAAGTTAGTGTTGATATTCGACATATATTCAATGGGTAGTTCTACCACGTCTTATCACAGCACTCGGAGATATCAGTATTCAAGTAAGAAACCAATCCTGATTGCTTTTCTTGAGCGATTTTCCGAACATTGTCTTGATTTCAAGCTAATTTGAATTTTCTGGATGATTTAACGTGCAAAAATTTCATCTTCCACTCAAATTTCCATACAAAATTCAAACGCGTTGCGCTGACTCAGGAATCAACCAAATCATCTCATTCTTTTAAAAATTTTTTGTTGAGTTTTGATTGTTTGATTGGAAGGATTCATTTTTAAACTTCTAAGCGCCATTTCAATTGAGCTAGAGGTAATAGACAAATCTGATAAATGATTCGTCATCCCAAATAAATCTTATTGATATGTTAATCATAAGGTTAGAATATATATGGTTTCCGGAATTTATTCAGCACGTATCCTGGCCAAACAAATCCGAGTAATTTTATATAAAAACTTGAAAAAATCTAGGCATTTAATTTTAAAAATGACGACCAAAATTCTTTGCAATATTCGGCAAAATTTTGCCGAAACCCAAAAATTACTCAACAAAAATCAAGAAAAAGATAGAAAAAAATTTCATCAAATCTTATCGACAGATTTCCAATCGTATTTAAGGCTTTCAATAAAAATTCATGATTATTTTATGAATCTTGCTTAAAAAAAAAACAAGTTTTGGAGGCAGATTTTTTTTTTTGTAAAACACAATTGGTTTTTTTTCTGTTTGATTTGCCAAATAATGTGAATAATTCCGGGCAAAATCAGGGATTTTTTTCAATGAAATCCGAAAATAGGGACAATCCTTACCTAAGCTTGCCAGATGCCCGGTTTTCTCCGCGTTTGCCCGGATATTTAATACAAAAGTTAGGAAAAATCTTGTCCGGTCCAGTTTCTCGGATTTTATTGGAAAAACAAGCCTAATGTTGTTCAGATTTATTCACTTTATTTGAAAAATTAAAAAAAAAATTGTTGTAAATAGATTTTATTTATGCGTCATAATGGAATATTTTTAAGAAGATCTTATAAAAATCATAAATGTTTTTGGAATGATTTTTTTCAGGTTTTTTTTTTTGAGTGATTTTTGGGTTTTGACAAAATGCGCCCAGATATTGCCCGGATTTTGGACGAAAATTTCAAAGTGAAATGCCTGGATCTTACCAGGTTTTTAGATAAAATTGCTTAGATTTGTCCGGCCCGGACACGTACTAATAAAAATTCTGGCAATCTTATGGCACCCTCAGATAAGACGCATTTATTGAAAATTCCCTTGAAATTGTTTGAAAAGAAGACTTTTCATTCTTGTATTTTGTGATAATTATAAATTAGTTCACTGAATTCTACTGGCTAAATATTTAAGTTTTTGTTTTGTTTTTGCTTTTTTTTCTCTTCTGAAAAAAAGTCTTCTAGAGATCCTATAAGTCTAAACTAAAATAGGAAAAACATTGTTTGCATCTTTTGTTCTTTGTAAGGCTAAATATTTCACTTTTCGGCGACAAACTATTCAGTGCTTAAATTTTTAACTATTAGAGCTACGCTTGATAATTTATTAACATTTAATTTTTTTTTTTTAATTTTAAAACCCCATTTTTGTATCGATCTAAATTTTTGAATTTATCTATGAAAAGTTAAAAAATTTTGAAAGCAGTAACTTCAAAATTAAATTTTCATGTGAAATTTTTGCTGGATTAGTATTTGCTTTGTGCCTTAAAAATTTACAAAAAAAAGATTCGAATTCCTTATTTGTAGTATTGTTTGATCATGAATTGACCTTTTTTATATTATTGTTTATTTGAAACTGCATATTCCAGTAGAGCCAAGATGGATTATATTTTATCACTTTTATCATTTCATTGTTTAATATCAATGAATTGAACATGTTGTATTTCAAATATAAAGTCATCATTTTTAACTTCAAAACTGTTGGCCATTCATTTTGATAACTGGATGAATTTGAGTAAATTAAACGATTTTATCTCTGTCTCACTCTTACTATAAATTAGAATTTTTTTTTCCTTTTTTTTCAAATTCAATTCAATCATCAACTGGGTAATTTGCCAATCGTTGCAAAGCTAAGCACATGATTAAGATTTTTAGGCTGTATTTTAGTCGTTTCAACCGTATTCGCTCGATGTTTTGGTCGATTACACTCTTACAGGTCCAAAAGTTCGAGAGTTCGAAAAAAAGTGACATAAAAATTTTAAAAATCATTTAAAAGTTTTAAATTAAAACAGCTTGTCTTTGCCTAATAGTTGCACATGCAAATTTTATTTCGTGCCTAATGTTGTTCGATTTTTTTCCAATGATTGCATATTTTAAAAACCTTCTTAAGGCTCAGCCACCATGTGGTCAAAGAGGCTGATATTTGTTACGAAGGCTTGTTATGAAAACTTCTAGATCAATTGAAATCGAATTTGGAGACGGTCTGCCATATAAACCGTCCAATGCACAATGGAAAAATTCGGACCCAAGAAACCTCAGAAACTCAAATCTGCCGCTGAATTCACTGCCGTCCGAGTGAAGTGTTATTTGACCTTATTTGCCCATTATTGAGCTTTTATCTTTGTATGTCCTACCAACATAAAATTTTTCGTTATTGAAATTCCATAGAATGAACTGAAAGGTATTTAGATTTTTTTTTTAATTCCAATTCACAGGTGGAATGATAAAAGTACGCAATCTGTTTTGACCCCCTTTACCCCTATGAAGAATATGTGATTTTTAGGACTCACTTGGAAATCAATTTAAAGCTTAAAATGGACTTAGCATATCTTTTAAAAATGTTAATTTATTAAGTTTACTTGTTTCTTGAAAATGGAATTATTTGTAATGAATGTAACCTCTGTAGCATCTAATCAATCTTCAAGAAACATTCATCGCACATTGCAATGTTTCCCAATAATTTTACGACCTAAAAATTTTTTTTGAACAATCTGCATAAAATGTTGAGTGACTGGTCGGGATAAAGGATTTCAAAATGAATCTGATAAAAAAGTAGCCCTTAAAGCCAAAGCAGACATTGCAAGTTTCCCAACTTTTTAACCCTCATCCGCATTAGAGTGTCATTTTGACACTATTGCAAGTTTGAATGCTTGTAACTTTTTTCAGAAGCTTCAAAAATGAAAAACTTCTTCGGGGACCCTAAATGAATTCAAAAGTTCTTTAATATTGCATCTTTACTTTATTTATGGACGAACCCTGGAAGCCTGGACAAAAAAAACTCCCTTTTCCGACTTAGAGTGTCATTTTGACACTCCAAAAGTAAAATCTATTTAATTCGTTTGAATTATTTTGAGCTTCATACAAAACTTATATCAATAGAAACCTTGTAATGTCAGTAAAATATGTTTACAACATTATATATAGCTAAAGCTTATAGTTTTCTCGTTATTCAGCATGAAAGAAAAAAAACCGAAAAAACATACCTCAGGAAAAGTGCTGTAGTTCATATATTACACGTCCAAAAATATTTGCTGTATGCGTATGAAAGCTGAAGTTAATGTCTACATCATGAAGCCAAGAAATATTTTTTAAATTTTTTTTCAATGCATCATTATTTCGGCTCTCGGCTTCGCTCTCTGCCCAAATCACTACCCACCGTACCTACTCGGAGAGCAAACAAACACGTTTTGCTGGACGCGCTGCTTGCTTTCCAATGAATATACTCTTGATTGGTCCAAACAAATTAAAAGCACTGAAAATCCGGGTACAACCTGACGGTGGACCTTAAAAACAAATGAAATTTCAATTTGTAAAAAAATCGCGCAAAGTAGTCAACTTTGAAAAATTCCAGTAAATTCAATTTTTGTTGCATCAAAAATCTAAAGAAAACAAAATGTCAGAATTAGAATAAAATTGGTAATGATATTTTTTTTTCAATACCCCGTTTGCTCAAATTGTCCAACGATACGAAAAATGTTTTGTTCTGACATTAAACTTTATTTGCCGTAGAAGGAATCTTAACCCTTCATTTCATGATTTTTTATTTTTCCTTAAAAATCATTTTAAACAGTCGGAAATGATGTGTACATTAAGAAAAGAAATTCAAATAAAATCCGATTTTCACTTTTTCCTTACATTCATTGTTGAAAAATTGTTACTCTATGAAACGAAGGGTTAAGGTTTTGTTTAACAATTAGCATAAAAATCGCGGGAAGAAAACAGGAAAAATTAAAACTGTCGTTGGATGCTTATTTTACAGGAGAAAATATTGTAAAAAGCCTCATTCCACCCATGTGTTTTGAATGAATTATTTTAATTCAAAATGGGATTTTGTTCCTGATCGAGAATTTAGATTTCAAATCATTATTTAAGTAATCTTAATATTCAAGGTATTACTGCAGAATTTTTCAATTTACCTTTTTGTTGAAATTAATACAAAGTTAAATGGATTAAAGTAAAAATTTGTCATTTTGCTAATCAATTTTAAATCATGGTAAGTTTCTCACATTCGATATTATTTTATTTTAAAATTCCGATTATTATTTTTTTTTAAATCTGGTGGTGTATTTTATTTCGCTTTTCTGATTCTTATGTCCAAAGATTTAAAGCCCTTAAACGTTTTGTAAAAGAGCTCACCTCCTTTCATAACATTAGTATAAATTTCAAATTACCTTCATAAAGCCATAAAGTGTGTTATTCAGACACCAAACTTGATCAATTTCAAGAAAACAGGGTCACGGGGTTTTAAATGATACCTGTATAACGCAAATCCTCTCCTAAAATTTCGAATGTTTGGCTTTGAATGTAATAAAACTCATTCTAACCATTAAGCGTTGAAATGCAGCCTTATATCAATCATGATGCCTCTGTGAATGAAATCCATTTGTGACCCGTTCTCGGTTTTGTGGAAGGGCTTCTAATAGAAATAAAAAAGTCATAAAAATTGCATCCAGCAAGTGGCCAACTTGCCAAAACCGCATCTATTACTGCAAATATATCCACAGACAACCCGGCCCATCCATACCATGTGGGGGTTTTGTGTGAATATCTTCCGGGTAGAGTACATTAGGAGTGCTTAAATCAAACAAGTTTATTGTGGACTTTTTCGCACAAATCTTAACAGGCAGCCAGAGTCCACTCCTACTGCCCAAGAAAAGCTTTCCAAGACACCCAAGGCCAGCTAGCCAACCAGCCAGGCTTTATAGCGGCCATTCATCGGCGGAACTGGGGCACACTTGAGAAATCCTTCGGATATAGCCGGGTTGCTGCAGCCGATTCGGAAGCAAAAAAAACTCTACCAAGAAACGTTCCGCCAAGCTTCGAGGGCATGGAGGCCATTGTGTGCATTCTGCCACTTCCGAGAGATTGGGCCCAGTTGGTTTTTTTTTTGTTGGGACATTTTGTCACATTCAGTGCAAAATCCGACCCGTTTAAACCCTTCTGATTGGCCCAAGAAAGCCAAGTCATTCTGCGAGCGAACCTCTTCTTTTGCGACATATCCGAGTTTAGGACCGGGTGCTGAGTATGTTATATAGGCCAGCTGGTCGTCGTCGTCTCCGTTTTTGTCGTCGTCCCCCTTTTCAGAGCGCCCGGGAAGGCTTCCAACAACGCGCGGACATAAACGAAATTCGGAAGGCTTTTATGGACTTTTGTAGAGCGGCAACCCACAACACAAAAAGGAATCCCATATCTTTGGAGTAGCACCCTGTCTCGCCACTACCCGCGCCACTACCAGTCTTACCCCACAGCTCGGATGTGTAGGGCTAAAGTTGCCTACTTCTGGTTCCTTTATTTTTGAATAAACTTCCGCTTGTATGTGGCACCTTCATTTCCCCCCAAAAGCGGGACAGAATAAGAACGATTACCAACGCTACCCACTGCTTTGGGAACAACTTACAAAAAGGACCTCTTTCTCGAATGAGGTTACCAAACAATTCGCATATCATTCTTATTGAATAAAATGTATTTCACAGATATGGATGACATTTTTTACTAACCCTTAATCTGTTTGATATTTTCAATCAACCCCTTATAAGGCTCTTTTATTCTAACTGTAAGTACTGTATCGAAAAGTCATTGGCAACTTTTAAAACTAGTTAACTCAAAAATAGTTGAACTATTTCTGTGAAAAAGTTTGTTTACATGCTTAAAAATGGTTTGCAATCAATTTGTTCGGATTAGTTTTTCATCTTCACTATGGTTTGCATTGATCTTGCAACTATCTGATCTGGCTAAAGAGTTCAAACCCATCATTTGGATGATTCAGAGAATCAAGGACAGGAACTCATTGAAGAGAAGCGGAAAGAACCTTGGAACAGGGACCAAAAACAGCACGAACATCGTTAGTGCAACACAATTTGACGACACGACATCCAAAAACGAAGCTGTGCTATGTCTGTGTTGATCTAATTTTGTTGCGTGTTGGCTGCAACATAGCACAGAGCTGTGTGCGACATAAAATCTGACACAATTGACGACATAGTGTTTTCGTGTGCCTCTTGAAATGATTTGATTACACTAGTTTACAAAATTTGAAAAAAATTGTGAACCTTCAAGACCGACCTAAATATTTTTAATGTGAAATCGGGCGCTGAATCCGAAACTGAAATTCAAAAAAATCTCAGTAGAACAGTTTTTGTGTTACGCTCCAAATATGAAATTTTGGAAAAATAAAAAAAGTACTTGAACTCAGATTCAAATACCTCGATCTGCTTAGAATTAATTGGAAATCTCTTTTTTGCATATTACAGGTGAATAAATTTGCTATCGATCACATGAAATTCATTTTTACGTATGATCAGAGTATTGTTGATATTAGTGACTAGAGATGTACCGAATATTCGGTCGGCCGAATATTCGGCGCCGAATACCGCCGAAAAACCGTTAAGCCGAATATTCGGCTCACCGAATAGTTGAGCTAAGTATTCGGCCGAATAGGCCGAATAGGCCGAATATCTACTACGGACTTGTAAATTTAGCCAATTTCAATTTTGCCCTGTTTTTATTTTTTTTTTTAAATCGTCCTGAATGCCTGACCGTGTGGATACGTGTGGTTGAAAGTATGGTATGCTTAAAGTTAAAGATCATTTATTTTTTCAACAACTATTCTGAAGATATCTTGCTCAAATTCGACCTTCATCTTATTCGATATCAGAGAAGCAATTTCAAAAAGCTTGACACCTGTTTCGACACGTTTTATCCCAGATTTCACAGGAACGCAATTTCTTTTGTGATAAACACCCTAGAAGCGATGAGTCATCTGATGTCTTTTCAGTTATTGGTGATATTTTAAAAATATGAAAGACCCCTACTTAAAAAATATCTTGTAATACATTATCCGATAATATCATCTGATTGAAAATTATCGACCCAAAAGCATGAGGGGAAATAGAAAGCATTGAAAAAAATCGCTTAAGTTTTTCTTTATTAAAAACTCAATAGAATATTCGACCGAATATTCGGCCGAATATTCGGCCGAATATTCGTTTGGCCGAATAGTTGAAAAGGGCAATATTCGGTATTCGGCCGTTCGCCGAATACCACTATTCGGTACATCTCTATTAGTGACTTTATGATAGAAAAAAAATTAAAAAACGCATTTTTTTAAAGAAAATTTTGCTTCAGCGAAAGTTTTAGACTCGATGATAACATTTAAAAAATCTGATTTTCTATTGATCTTAAATGTCAATGAAAAACGAAGATTTCAAGTGGTTTTACGTCAAAATCGGTAGAAAATTTAAGAAGTTATGGTTACTTTACCATAGCAGTAATTTTTGCATTTTTGAATAATTTAACGATCTGCAGTGTACTTATCATAGTAGAGGAAGTTTTCTACATGATAAATCTAACTCGCTCCAAGTCAAAACTTATTCTCAGCTTACCCGAAGATCACATGTCAAATTTCAGAAAGGTCTGACCATGGGGAGTGGTTACTGGAGTCTCGAACGTGAATTGAATTTTAAGGTATTTTTCTTAGGAGGAACAGAAAATACTGGTTTATCATGAAATACTTTTTTCTTCACAAGCCGATCGTTTTTAATAAACAATTTTCTTAAATTCAAATTTGAGACGAATATTTCATTCAAAGACTGCAACCCGATTGGATTTGAAACGAAATAGTTATTGCGGTTCAAAGATTGTGCTTTGGCTGCAAATTGTCATCTAACACGCAATGAGTACTTTTTACGCATTGCGTTTTACACGAGAAGTTTCGGTCAAAATACAATCTTTGAACCGCAATAACTTTTTTTTTCAAGTCCAATCAGGTTGCAGTCTTCGAGTGAAATGTATGTCTTAATTTAGACTTTACAATTTAACAAAAAACGATCGCCTTTTGAAGAAAAAAGTTTTTCGTAAAAAACCAATAGTTTTTGTTCCTTCCGAGCATCATACCTTAAAATGAAATTCACGTTCGAGACTCCAGCAACTACTCCCCATGGTCAGACCTTTCTGAAATTTGACATGTGATCTTCGGGTAAGCTGAGAATAAGTTTTGACTTGGAGCGAGTGATATTTATTATGTTGAAATCTCCCTCTACTATAAAATAAGTACACTGCAGTTCGTTAAATTATTCAAAAATTCAAAAATTACTGTTATGGTAAAGTAACCATAACTTCTATATCATGATAATAGAGTAAGGTTAATCAATAGTAACAATCTAGACTAGAACTAATGCAAAAACCTCAAAAACCCAACCCAAGTCCCGAATTCTGCTACACTTTTTCAAAATTCACTCACTTGTTCATTGAAATTCAGGTCTGAATATTAATTTTTGAATAAAATTAAACTCACTTCGGAGGTTCTGATTCCATAACTCCCATAACCAAAATTGCATTCCTATTTTCGTTTTTTGGATTCGGCATCCAGTTCAGTATTCTTGATTTTCAGTTTGATTAATCATAAGAAATCAGAAATGAAAAGCAGTTTCGAAATCCTTGTTAAAATTAGGTTTTGCATTTCATATCAAATTTGAATCATGTTTTTCGAGATTAAATGCATTTTCAATATTTTGATAATTGTTTTCCGAATATGACAATAGAGAAATTTTGTTTAATATTCAAAATCGAAGTTTTTAAACTTTATCCTCACCCCAAATTCAGAAATGACAATCCAAAATTGAAAAGTCAGATTTAGATCTTTTACATTCATATTTTAATTCTGATTTACAAAACAGATTAAAAATTAATAATTTAAATATTGAATTTAGATTAAACCTGAAGTACAGAATTTAAACAACAGATTCATGAATGAAGGCTCTAAAACTTGGCTCATAAAATTCCGATCTGTATTAAGATTTGGAAATCGTATTTTTTTAATGTTTCAGAAATCGTATGAAAAATCGGATACAAATTCAAAGTGCAGTTTTTGAATTCAGGTTCAGAATTCAGATTCAGAATGCAGATTCTAAAGGCAGAAAAAGGTTATTAAGCTTGTAGATAAATCTGACAATCAACATCAATTGTTGAGGAATTCAAGAGATCATGAACTTAACACATTGCAGACCAAATATGAGATATCTCGTTTTTTTTCGTTTGCCAGTAGTGTGCTACACTTCGAAGTATAACTCGAATGGACTGAACTTAAGTGTTTAATTTTATTGGACAAAATTGAACACAACATTTGCTGTAACTTAAAAATGCTAAATTTGTAAAATTTGGTCCAGTGGATTCAGAGATATAGAATGCCGAATTTCGGTGTTTGTCGTCATAGATTTCTTTGCGGTCCTTCCCAGCAAGAAAAAAAATAATGAAATCCGCCTCCAAATGAATAAATGGGTGATTTCCCGAAGGCAAATCATGTGCTGGTAAATGGAATGAAAAGGACGCGCATCGGGAAGGAAAAAGCCGAAGGTCCCATCTCATCCCACGTATGCACACTCTTCGGGCATCGCACGATGTCCGAGGGGCGTTTCTTCCGCATCGGAGCTTTCTGATGAATCACAAGCCACTCACTCGAAGGTCGTGTTCATTTAGAGGCGGCTCCGGCTGCAATTTTTGTTTCAACTGCAATTTCGCAGTTTCGCTCCGGATTTATTTCGCTGCGAAGCGGAAAATTCATTTCAAAAATCACTGGGTTAATGTGTTAAAATGGCTTGTCAATTCAATTTCCAGATTTCCAATTTTGAAAATCACAAATAAAAGGTAGAATTTTAGTTTTTGGTCTTATCCGAAAAAAATCCAAATTTCATTTAAAAAAACATCCACCGGATTTTTATTATGGAATTGACTCTTAATGAAAAATATTTGCTGTTGAAGAAACATCTTCACTTAACAAATCCCGTGTATTGTTTAACATTATTAACATGTTAGGGACACCAAAATTCGGCATTTTATGTTTCAGAAACCAATAATCAAAATTCTGCTAATTTAATGCAGATATTTGAGTAACGGGAAGTGTTGTGTTAAATTTTGTAGAATGAGGTTTCATTATTAGATTAATAACGTTTGAATTATGCTTTTTAATAAAGCATACTAGCGGCAAGCGAAAAACGAGATATCTCATATTTGGTCCACAATGTGCTAATTTTGCATTTTTTTAAAGCCAAATTTCATTCTAAAATCGTTAATTTGGTTCAGGTTGCATTAAGAAAATTGGAACCGGTAATCTGATGATTTTTATTTCCTACAAATCCTACAAATTCAAAGATTTTGGCCATCGATGAAAGCGAATTAAATTCACGTTTTAAGGTGTAGAACCAATTTTATAAAGTTATTATTTGAAAAAGTAGGGGAGAGTGGGGTATCGTGGGCCATGGGCAAACGTGGGCCACTCTCAATATCTCAGATGTGTGTTGAGATAAAAGTCTCAAACCAACTGTCATCGTCGTGGCTTTGCGTGAGAATATATTTCTATATGTTATTGACTTAAATACACATCATAAGCTTCTTTTATTTATTAAGCTAAAAAAAGTTTTAAAAAATTACTTACATAATTAAAAAAAAACACCCGCTAATTGCATCGATGGGGAACCTAAAGCTCATATCAAAAATATGCTTATAAGTTATGATCTCAGTTTTGTCATGATCTTTCACGTGGTAAAGGAATTTTTGATGAAACATCAATAAGTCACACAAACCCAACCAATTTGCAAATCATAGCTTGTGGGGAATCGTGGGCCACACATCTTGAACCACCTATATTTTTTATGTTTTTATACACATTCAGAACTTTAAATACGTTTTACCTATCTGTAAAGTTTTCTAATGCCAAATGAAGAGTTATGCAATTTTTTTTATTTCGATTATAGTCGTTTTACCATCATTATGGCATTCGCGACTTTAGCAACGTTACAGTTGGTGGATCGTTATTGAATAACTTATCCGGTACAACTGTGTTCGATGTTTACTCTTGGGCTCGAACTCGCGGACATCTGCTCAGGAGGCAACAGACTTGCCAACTGAGCTATTTCACAAGCCCGAGTTATGAAAAATATTTTGTTCATCCTATCTAAGAAATTTTTCCAAACCGTTCGCAAGCCAGGTTTTGGAATCTATTCGATCATACACAGCTCTATTTTTTATTTCATCATCTGAAATTGCTTTAAAATAACGAAATGAATTATGAGATCACAGTTTTGGGTCAACTCATAAGCTTTGCATGTTATTTGGTCAATTTGGATTTAGTGGCCCACGATTCCCCACCATTTTTCAAAATCCCAAAATTATTGCTTTTTTTTTTAAAACAGTCAGAATTTGGGGAAAACAACTTATCAAAAATTTAAGAAAAATACCTTATGATACATTGAAAATGTAGAAAACCATGCCATTTTTTGTTTTCATTTTATCTTTTATAATAAAGAAGTTAAGGAACAACGAAAAAAGTGGCCCACGATTCCCCACTCTCCCATACTTAAAAATGAATAATTATGTAGTTACAAACATAATTTGTTAAAATTTTTTGTTTGTATTCGTGCACTGTTGGACAAAAAACCAAAGGTAAACATCAGTCACCAAACCCCCCCCCCCTCCCCCCTTGAGTGGGTTCTTCCTACGGCCCTGCCTCCAGGTGAAAAAAATACGGTATTACATTGGACCTGCTTCTTACAATTGTCTTCCAGAAGTTGTCAAAAATGCTAACAACCGCATGATTTTAAAATCGAAAGTGATGCCATGCCAGTATTTTTTATTTTTATTTTTGTTACCCATATATTTAAACTTAAAAAACATTGAAGTAACGTTAAAAATTTTTGTCAATATTTTTCCTCATTAATAAATGAGCTATATAAATTAATTTAAATTTGTTTTTTTTTGTGTTAATTATTAATGATTAGAAATGGTAGTTGGATTCCGTCATTTATCGAAGCGCCAAGTGAGTCGTGCTAACGTTCATTGATTAGCTCAGTTTCTCACGTTTCACTGTTACACCGTTGATATGTTGTGAGAGTACCAGAGAGCTGAACTGGTAGAAGTAAAAAATCGGCAATAAAGCATAAGTCGGATTCCAACCACAGAACAGAACGTGCGCGAAAATTTATAACCCGTCCGAAATTCCATCTTGGGTAAAAAAAAGTTGTTCCCCCAAAGTGGGAAAGTGTACTGTAGTAAAGTGCAGTAGTGTTGATTCCACTCGAAGAAAAAAGTCAGAGTTTACAGTTCGCCTGTTATGGTGATATCGATCATTTTGGTCCTTCGAACCGGATTGCGATACGTGGGGGACCAAAAACACCTTGAAATAGCACAATCGGCTGCGATGTTTTCATCAAACTTCATACGACCTGCAGCACCTATTCGACAACGCACGCTGCAAATTTGTCCTAGAGACCTCGGGTTTGGACCATGGTTTATCCGGCTCGAAGGACCAAAAATGTTCGATCACTATACTAGAAGCTAGTGACTGTAAACTAGCTTTCGAGCACAATAATCACTTCCCGAGGAAACCACTTTGAATTTCCCACTCTAAAGGAATCACTTTTTTCTCCCTCCGATGGGGTTTCGTACGGGTTGTAAAACACGACGTTTTCGATTGATGATTGCAAACTTATGATTTATTGCCGTTGGTTTTCCTTCCAGTTCGGCTCTCAGGATCTTTCTCAAACAAGAAACGGTGTAACAGTGAGACGTGAGAAATTGAGCATTTATGGACCTTTAGCACGTTTCACTGTGGGGCTTCCACAACCCACGGAATTGATTGTCATTTCATAACAAAATTGTTCATCCAATAACAGAGATATTTCAACTCATATAACAAGAAAATATTGTGCATATTTTTCGAATTTTCGTTACACTTTCCCAAACCCACATATAGAGGGGGTTTATGTTTTATCTCTCCTACCTAACTTAGGAATTTTTTTTCTCAAAAAATCAATTCAGAACTCTGTAACATTACTGCCAATAAATTTTTGAATGAGGTTATCGGTGAATCGGTAGAATCAGTGAATTAAAACAAAATCAGTCTATTAAAATAAGTCACGAATGCCATAAAGATGGTAAAACGACTATAATCGCAAAAGTGTTTTAAAACAAAATCAGTGAATTAAAACAAATTGTTCAAATAGCCAAAATACACAACTTTGTTGAACATTATAAAGACATATTTTATCTCCCAGCTCAGATAAATGAAATTATATCATTCAATGCCTCTTTTCAAGCATATATCGGTTTCTCTCATTTCAACTTAAACCTTCTAATTTTCTCTAACAAATTGCCACAAATTACCACAAATTCAATCATTGGCTGCCAAATTTGTTTGATCATTGACGATGATTCTCCGTTTATCTCAGTCCCCTGATGTGACTGTTTCGAGCACTGTTCTCAAAACTACACAACTGGAAACTGTCTCTTGTTGATTTGATGCAACACAATACAATTGAAGTGCTGTGCCAAACTCCATGTTTTGTGTTGCATGCATGTTTCGTGTTGTGTTTGTGTTTTTTTTGGGCTCTTCTTAAGATTAACATTTTATAAAGTATCCTAGAAATTGAATTCAAATTTAAGATGATGCAATATAATTACTGTTATCGATTATCGTTGAAAAAACTTTCATCATGGGAACTCTAGCTCATTTAACCAACAATCGTAGTCCCTACCGAACTCAGTCTAATCCCAGCGATGAACCGAGCACCGGGAAGGCCGAACGAGCACTCACTTTATTATAATTTATAAACATTGCTAGCTATTCGTAAATATATTGTTCCGACGTAGGATTCGTCCATCGCCAACAATGTTTGAGTAGCAAAAAAATAGGCACCACTTGCCAGCGCTTGGGGAAAATGTCTATCGGCAGGATAAGTTGACATTTGTGGAATGGGAAATCGGGGAAGAGGAGCGTGGGTGGGTTCCAAAAATTCCCATATCTCCAAAAACTCGACGGCTTCCTCTACAACTGGCTGATGTGTTGTCTTCCAGATTGAGAGTGTTGAAATGGAAAGTAACGGCGGGGTAAGAGGAAACCTGGAGAGATTGGGTAAGGACATGATTTTAATATTCCACATAAACTGGACCGGACCCCCATCGTCAGGCTTAGGCAGCTCTCTTATGTCATATTGCCTCTAATAAAACATTCTCGACGGATGATGATGATGGCGGTAAGAGAGCGACTGTTTGTTTTTAATTTGAGTTTTATTGGTTCGATAAAGTGGTCATAAAGCAACTGTGCTTGGGTTTTGAGCAGAGGCAAGAATCGACAAGGTCGGCATTCTAGTTAAGCGAGCGAGCTCAAGGGAATGAATGTCTTCAATGGAGTGTGTCTCGAAAGTTAGCCTCGCCGTTTGCAGCCTCATGCTAATCGGGACGGGTTGATGTTGTCGAGACAATTTAATGTTGACGATCGTCATAAAAAGTGACTTTGTGTAGGAAAGTTGCTCCTAGTGTTTTGTCTCTCGCTTTTTTAAAGTTTGAGAACTGATTTAGGTACTTTTGAGGAAAAAATCATGGCCCTACATGTGTTTATTACGTAACACTTAATCCATTTGTTAATTGACGCCCTCAGAGCCAAAAGGGTATAAGTGAGAAAATGGTCAAATTTGAGTTATTGATGCCGAATGGTTTCTCATATTTCAAGCTATAATTGATGATTTCTTCGGATTTTAGGCATTTTATTTACATTCTTTTCCATTCAAATATGCGGAAAATGGCCAAAAACAACAATATAAAAGCGTGTTTTCTCGAAATACCCCTTTGGCTCCAAGGGTCTCAATTATATTCGGAATCAATTTCATCTATAAGTGGTAAAATCAGACACTATGTACATATTTTGTTCAATTTTTTTAGCCTGGCGTTTTAAAACCGCCCGTATACGCTTTTCAAAGTCTTTGCAAACAGCACGCACGACTAAGCTCAGAATTTGGTCCAAAATCTTCACCAAACGTTTTTTAATGTGTCCAACCTCGAGTGCCTTACGTCGTCTAACTTCCCGACTTCCCAAAGTAATGGTCCATTTCTTGAAGCAATGGATCGTGATCCAAGAGCAATTTTTGTACTATGCGATAAAGCTAATGCATCCCACCCAAGTCTACACCGTCAAGATGTTCACGAGGTATCGTTTTCGGCATGAGAAGATCCAAAGTATACGGGTGACTTCTGCAGAGGTCGGCATAAATCCTCAAGTGCAAGAACTTCACGAGGTAAACTATTGATATTTTTGGAGAATCAAATTGCTGCCTACAGGTGGGTGAATGAGATTTTAAGCCTATAAATAGACGGAGATAACTAAGCAAACTTAAGTAACACCAACCGTGGCCTAGAGTAGCGTTCAAATCTTCCAAGCTTGCGGTGATGAGATCGATTCTCGGTCACGGCTAGTGGTTTTAGTATTTTTAAGATTCTAGCCATCATATCCTTGAAAGAAGTACGCCTTAGTATTAATTAAATAAGATCTCTTCCAAGATACATGAAGTTTCACTGACATCCTATAAAAATGTATGTGTTCGTTAAAAAAAGTGACAACTTCAATAATTCCCAAGCAACTAAAAGTCCCATGAAACAGATACAAAAACCCTTACCCAGCCCCATCATTGATATGAAGTACGTTCAATGCAGCTAAAAATTTAAGTACTTATTGATACTTTCAAGTTCCAAAACAAGTCTGAATGATCTTCTATTCAGCTTCCAGCGGCTTTTTAATTCAGCTTCCAAAAAATCGTAAAATGAGCAAAAAATCTTTCTCTATCCCAACTGCACCCTTGGCTTCGGTTCATATCACCTTCTCTTGATTATTTCCTATATTCTGTACATGGTGCCGCCATGATGCCACGCACCGGATTCCAAACTCGACAAATTGCTCAATTGCTTCTTTCCTACATTTCCTACATATATCGCATCAGAATGGTCACTCAATTACCAAATTACTTATTGAAAAAAAAACTTGCCCGGCTTGGGGATCGAACCCCAACCTTCGTGGTGAGAATCGAACACGCTACCACAAGACTACGCCTAGATGTTGTTTTAACTGAAACTAAAACTCGAAGTGTTGATTTGATTTTGAAGGCACATCAATGAACTTTTTGTCATTTATCAAATCCCGTTTTGAGCACTTTTTGCCCTTTATGTGACTTAAGTCCCGTATAACGTACGTATAAATCATTTTTTGCTTCTTTCAAGCTCGTTAATGAGTACATATAGATCACTCATGGGAATTGGACAAAATAAGTCACATACAAAGTACATATTGATCACTTTCGCAACTTTCATGTTCATTAATGAGAACATAAAGTTCACTAAAGGGAATTAGGCAGTTGATTCTCTTAGTCAGCCAACATGTAACTTTCAATGCCTCCATTCAAGTAAATATGTGACTTTTGGTTGCTTGGGTTGTTACGGATTTTTGAGTTTCTGCAATAACACATAATCCTCAAAAGTTTGAATAGAACGCTTACTTAACGAATCAGCTTTCACAAACTGCCACAAGTAATCAAAAATGTAAACCACAAACCAAGCTTCAACAAACTCAAAGACATGGAAAATACCATTCCAAGCCCATTGCCAGCAAGCTTCCTCTGCAGATATCTTTGCAAACCCGGTCGAGAATGGCAACAATTTTCGAAATTAATTTCAGCTGTCTGCTTTCTATGGGTAAAGAACAAAAAGATCGTCATCCGGCCAAAGGCAAGAAAAAGAACTACTTCAAATGACATGACATTAAAAGTTACTTGTTTTGCTTCAGGAGCGAGATTTTCTTGCAAGTATGCGCGGAACTCGTTGGCCATCGGGCGGCGGGTGTAGAATTTTGTTTTTATTTTTTCGAACTTTTCGTTTGGAAAACTTTGATGGCCACCGGAACAATGCGCGGATAATCGCGGTATGACTTTGCAGCATTAAGGTAAATGGTCCACGAATTTCGAGATGGCTTTAATTTTCGCTCCTACTACCCGAAAGATGTTTGCGAGAATTGAAAGTGCTTTTGATTTCGTACAGAATGACGTTTTTTTTTTATTTTGAGAAAAGTTGTTTGTATAGAAAACAATTTGATAGGCAAAAACAATTTAGGAAATAAGGAATGAAAATGTTATTTCATAAATTTTTTCACGTATTTGCCGTTATTAGTCTGTTGAATTAATTTTCAAGAAAGAATTTTAAGAGAAAGCATTGTTTAAACAAGCTGGATTCCAAACTACCATCACAATTTTGTTATCTTTCGTAGTGTCACGTCTACCAGTCCAAAAATCCCAGCGCTTGGATGGAAATGATTTTCAATTAACAATTTGCTCTTCCTCGCACTCTCTTGCCTGATTTCATTCCACCAATCTTCGAAAGACTTTCGGAGAACCGGTCATCTTGAGAATTTTATAGCAGGTATTTTTGGGGGCGGGTGCCGGAAAAGTCAACCATCTGTTGAAGAGTTTTTCCCACTTTTGCTGACTCGTTTTCGTTAACACCATCTAGGCACAAGTAAACTTGTAATTTGATTATTTTTCTCTCCATTTTCTCTCTCTACTTTCAGGTAAGTTCGATTAATCGCGATAACAACGAGCCGAAAATTAGGTTTCGCTCACTCTGGCCGACATCATGAGGTGCTAATTTGAGTGGAATAAAACGAAAAAGTGAGTGCTGCCAAAAGAGAAACTGTTGATTGTTGAATACCTGAGACGAATTTATGAAGATGATGAAGGAAAATTTGCTTGAGCAAAAATTATGATTTGCTTTCGAGATTTATTTCAATGAGGAACTGAGGCAAAACTTTCACAAACACTTAAGAATACGAATCAATTACAACAGCAAGTAACATAAATATCGATATTAATATCAATTCTCAAAATATAAAATTGTGAAAATTTTCCTAATTGTCAAAATTGTCAAAATTGTCAAAATTGTCAAAATTGTCAAAATTGTCAAAATTGTCAAAATTGTCAAAATTGTCAAAATTGTCAAAATTGTCAAAATTGTCAAAATTGTCAAAATTGTCAAAATTGTCAAAATTGTCAAAATTGTCAAAATTGTCAAAATTGTCAAAATTGTCAAAATTGTCAAAATTGTCAAAATTGTCAAAATTGTCAAAATTGTCAAAATTGTCAAAATTGTCAAAATTGTCAAAATTGTCAAAATTGTCAAAATTGTCAAAATTGTCAAAATTGTCAAAATTGTCAAAATTGTCAAAATTGTCAAAATTGTCAAAATTGTCAAAATTGTCAAAATTGTCAAAATTGTCGAAATTGTCAAAATTGTCAAAATTGTCAAAATTGTCAAAATTGTCAAAATTGTCAAAATTGTCAAAATTGTCAAAATTGTCAAAATTGTCAAAATTGTCAAAATTGTCAAAATTGTCAAAATTGTCAAAATTGTCAAAATTGTCAAAATTGTCAAAATTGCCAAAATTGTCAAAATTGTCAAAATTGTCAAAATTGTCAAAATTGTCAAAATTGTCAAAATTGTCAAAATTGTCAAAATTGTCAAAATTGTCAAAATTGTCAAAATTGTCAAAATTGTCAAAATTGACAAAATTGACAGAATTGACAAAATTGACAAAATTGACAAAATTGACAAAATTGACAAAATTGACAAAATTGACAAAATTGACAAAATTGACAAAATTGACAAAATTGACAAAATTGTCAAAATTGTCAAAATTGTCAAAATTGTCAAAATTGTCAAAATTATCAAAATTGTCAAAATTGTCAAAATTGTCAAAATTGTCAAAATTGTCAAAATTGTCAAAATTATCAAAATTGTCAAAATTGTCAAAATTGACAAAATTGACAAAGTTGTCAAAATTGTCAAAATTGTCAAAATTGTCAAAATTATCGAAATTGTCAAAATTGTCAAAATTGTCAAAATTGTCAAAATTGTCAAAATTGTCAAAATTGTCAAAATTGTCAAAATTGTCAAAATTGTCAAAATTGTCAAAATTGTCAAAATTGTCAAAATTGTCAAAATTGTCAAAATTGTCAAAATTGTCAAAATTGTCAAAATTGTCAAAATTGTCAAAATTGTCAAAATTGTCAAAATTGTCAAAATTGTCAAAATTGTCAAAATTGTCAAAATTGTCAAAATTGTCAAAATTGTCAAAATTGTCAAAATTGTCAAAATTGTCAAAATTGTCAAAATTGTCAAAATTGTCAAAATTGTCAAAATTGTCAAAATTGTCAAAATTGTCAAAATTGTCAAAATTGTCAAAATTGTCAAAATTGTCAAAATTGTCAAAATTGTCAAAATTTTCAAAATTGTCAAAATTGTCAAAATTGTCAAAATTGTCAAAATTGTCAAAATTGTCAAAATTGTCAAAATTGTCAAAATTGTCAAAATTGTCAAAATTGTCAAAATTGTCAAAATTGTCAAAATTGTCAAAATTGTCAAAATTGTCAAAATTGTCAAAATTGTCAAAATTGTCAAAATTGTCAAAATTGTCAAAATTGTCAAAATTGTCAAAATTGTCAAAATTGTGAAAACTGTAAAAATTGTTAAATTGTAAAAATTGTAAAATTTGTAAAAATTGTCAAAATTGTCAAAATTGTTAAAATTTTCAAAACAGTCAAAATTGGCAAAATTGTCAAAACTGTCAAAATTTTAAAATTTTCAAAATTGCCAAAATTTACAAAATTTCAAAAAATTATCAAAGTTTTCAAAATTTTCAAAATTTCCAAAATTTTCGAAATTTTTTAAAATTTTTGCATCTTTTTAAATTTTAAATTTTTTAAAAAATTTCAAATTTTTGCATCTTTTAAAATTTTTAAAATTTTCAAAACTGTCAAAATTGTTAAATTATCAAAATATTCAAAATTGTCAAAATTTTCAAAATTATCAAAATTGTCCAAATTGTCAAAATTGTCAAAATTATCAAGATCGTCGAAATCTTCAGTATTGAATTACTTCCTTTAATGCTTTTCTGTGATTATGATTTTTTTTGGTATTTTAAGGATATTAATAAACTGTTTTTTTCTTATTTCAAAAAGTTTCATTTCTGAGTTGTGTTTTTTATATCTGTTCTTAGAATTTATCTCGTTTAGTGTTCATCTTGTTCTTAAAATTCTAAATGTTCCCCAAATAAGAAATTCGTCTTATTTGATTCAATTTGCTTCAAGCTTCGTTTTGTTCCAAACTAAACGACACAACAGGGAGCTTGCCCAAAATGGAACCGGAAGTCTGCCAGAAGATAAGGTACAGATATACCTTTTTTCGTTTGACATCTTGATCTGGATGGAAGAATGTGTTTGTCATACACACATACATACATATACAAGCTGCCAGCATCCGCCCTCATGTGTAGATATCAGTACATAAACTCAACTCATCATGAGGATGATGATATTCATCGCACGAAAATGGAATGAATTTGAATTTGAAGATGATCTCAAAAACTTCAACGAAGCCTCTCTGCCAAGCCAAGTTTTCTTGCTCGACTTTTTGTTCCCAGCTCAAGTTACCGATGGGAGTTTCTTATTTTTTCTTCGTTTTAACGACAACTAATATTATCAAAGAGGTTCAACTTTGTTATAATATCAGATGATTTTTTTTTCACTACCTGAAAGCTGAACCACCTTAAAGTCCGCCTCAATTATACTTTCACAAAATGCACATGGCGCTCCAGTCAGCCCGTATGAACGACCAAATTAGATTAGATTTGGGAAGAAAACTAAGTTATCAACGCCATCATCACGAATCATGCTGATCACTTACTTGCTGCTTCTATTTTTCTCTGCCTTCTCTTCTTCAAATTCGTCGTCTTCCAAAAAAAACGGCTCCCGCACACCTTTCTTGGGAATTTTCTCTTCGACTCGACTCGACTATACAATTTGCCAAAGTGTAGAGTCTCCCCAATTTATTCGCCATTTCGGGACCCGAAGAAGCACACGCGAATTATTTGATGATTGCAGCTAGTCATGGGGGCAACAATTTCAGAGAAGGTTTATTTTATCGGATGCTTTCGTTTTGAAAGATTGGCTGCTGAATTTCAATATCGCTGCTCCACGGCGCTGGCTTGAGGATTGAACCATTTCAAGCTCTATATATGATGTAACTTTTCTGCTGTTGATTGGTAAAAAAATGCAGCTCAATCATATTTGATTTAAGGGTGCCTTAAGGCGCTCAAACTTTCGATCTTTCCCACAAACGTTAACCTTAAGAGAGTAAACAAAAATGACAAAAAAGAAAAATTTGACAAAAATGACAAAAATGACAAAAATGACAATAATGACAAAAATGACAAAAATTACAAAAATTACAAAAACGACAAAAACGACAAAAATGACAAAAATGACAAAAATGACAAAAATTACAAAAATGACAAAAATGACAAAAATGACAAAAATGACAAAAATGACAAAAATGACAAAAATGACAAAAATGACAAAAATGACAAAAATGACAAAAATGACAAAAATGACAAAAATGACAAAAATGACAAAAATGACAAAAATGACAAAAATGACAAAAATGACAAAAATGACAAAAATGACAAAAATGACAAAAATGACAAAAATGACAAAAATGACAAAAATGACAAAAATGACAAAAATGACAAAAATGACAAAAATGACAAAAATGACAAAAATGACAAAAATGACAAAAATGACAAAAATGACAAAAATGACAAAAATGACAAAAATGACAAAAATGACAAAAATGACAAAAATGACAAAAATGACAAAATGACAAAAATGACAAAAATGACAAAAATGACAAAAATGACAAAAATGACAAAAATGACAAAAATGAAAAAAATGACAAAAATGACAAAAATGACAAAAATGACAAAAATGACAAAAATGACAAAAATGACAAAAATGACAAAAATGACAAAAATGACAAAAATGACAAAAATGACAAAAATGACAAAAATGACAAAAATGACAAAAATGACAAAAATGACAAAAATGACAAAAATGACAAAAATGACAAAAATGACAAAAATGACAAAAATGACAAAAATGACAAAAATGACAAAAATGACAAAAATGATAAAAATGACAAAAATGACAAAAATGACAAAAATGACAAAAATGACAAAAATGACAAAAATGACAAAAATGACAAAAATGACAAAAATGACAAAAATGACAAAAATGACAAAAATGACAAAAATGACAAAAATGACAAAAATGACAAAAATGACAAAAATGACAAAAATGACAAAAATGACAAAAATGACAAAAATGACAAAAATGACAAAAATGACAAAAATGACAAAAATGACAAAAATGACAAAAATGACAAAAATGACAAAAATGACAAAAATGAAAAAATGAAAAAATGAAAAAATGACAAAAATGACAAAAATGACAAAAATGACAAAAATGACAAAAATGACAAAAATGACAAAAATGACAAAAATGACAAAAATGACAAAAATGACAAAAATGACAAAAATGACAAAAATGACAAAAATGACAAAAATGACAAAAATGACAAAAAATGACAAAAATGATAAAAATGACAAAAATGACAAAAATGACAAAAATGACAAAAATGACAAAAATGACAAAAATGACAAAAATGACAAAAATGACAAAAATGACAAAAATGACAAAAATGACAAAAATGACAAAAATGACAAAAATGACAAAAATGACAAAAATGACAAAAATGACAAAAAAGACAAAAATGACAAAAATGACAAAAATGACAAAAATGACAAAAATGACAAAAACGACAAAAATGACAAAAATGACAAAAAGACCAAAATGACAAAAATGACAAAAATGACAAAAATGAAAAAAAATGACAAAAATGACAAAAATGACAAAAATGACAAAAATGACAAAAATGACAAAAATGACAAAAATGACAAAAATGACAAAAATGACCAAAATGACAAAAATGACAAAAATGACAAAAATGACAAAAATGACAAAAATGACAAAAATGACAAAAATGACAAAAATGACAAAAATGACAAAAATGACAAAAATGACAAAAATGACAAAAATGACAAAAATGACAAAAATGACAAAAATGACAAAAATGACAAAAATGACAAAAATGACAAAAATGACAAAAATGACAAAAATGACAAAAATGACAAAAATGACAAAAATGACAAAAATGACAAAAATGACAAAAATGACAAAAATGACAAAAATGACAAAAATGACAAAAATGACAAAAATGACAAAAATGACAAAAATGACAAAAATGACAAAAATAACGAAAATTACAAAAAATACAAAGATTACAAAGACTACAAAAATTATAAAAATTACAAAGATAAAAATAATAAAAATTACAAAAAATACAAAAGTTCCAAAAATTACAAAAATTACAAAAATTACAAAAATGACAAAAATTACAAGAATGACAAAAATGACAAAAATGACAAAAATGACAAAAATGACAAAAATGACAAAAATGACAAAAATGACAAAAATGACAAAAATGACAAAAATGACAAAAATTACAAAAATGACAAAAATGACAAAAATGACAAAAATGACAAAAATGACAAAAATGACAAAAATGACAAAAATGACAAAAATGACAAAAATGACAAAAATGACAAAAATGACAAAAATGACAAAAATGACAAAAATGACAAAAATTACAAAGAGTACAAAAATTATAAAAATTACAAGATAAAAATAATAAAAATTACAAAAAATACAAAAGTTCCAAAAATTACAAAAATTACAAAAATGACAAAAATTACAAAAATTACAAAAATTACAAAAATGACAAAAATTGCAAAAATTACAAAAATTACAAAAATTACAAAAATTACAAAAATTACAAAAATGACAAAAATTACAAAAATTACAAAAATTACAAAAATTACAAAAATTACAAAAATTACAAAAATTACAAAAATTACAAAAATTACAAAAATTACAAAAATTACAAAAATTACAAAAATTCCACAAATTACAAAAATTACAAAAATTACGAAAATTTCAAAAATTACAAAAAAAAACAAAAATGACAAAAATTACAAAACTTAAAAATAACAAAAATTACAAAAATTACAAAAATCACAAAAATTACAAAAATACAAAAATTACAAAAAATACAGAAATTACAAAAATGACAAAAATAACAAAAATGACAAATTATATATAAATAAATTTTAAATTTTTGATATTTTGTCGAAGATATTTATCATCTATCTTCTGAAATAAAAGGTATAAGGCACATTGTTTTAATATGGCTAGGGTGGTTCTTCAAAAGCAGTTTAAAGTTATATCTTTTCAGGTTAATATTTTATCAAAAATATTTGTCAGGCAAGATTTTAGATTTTCATCATGCGCATCTTTTGCAGAAATCGGATTAACAAAATTTGTTTCTCTTATGAATTTATTAGGCAATTTGTGCTGAAAAATGACTCTTTTTGAGCTACGATTTCTCGTAATGGAGCAAGTCGAAGATTTTTTCGTTAATTGCATTTCAAAATTCATATAACATACAGTTTTACAATGTAAAAAAATTGGAGGAAGGTTTTTTTTGTTTAAAGCATTGAATAGTTTTTTGAAGTTTAGTAAAAATTGTTTTAAACTCTTGATATATAGATAGAATTCATATCTGTTTTCTTCAAAAATTCAGAAATTTTTCGACCGATTGATGTGAAATTTGGCATGAAGTGGCATGAATTAAAATGAATTTTATTGTATTTCCTGATTTTTTCATGTATGGGAGACCTTCCTCCCTCCCTCCCTTTGATAGGATGGACTCAAAACCAGTGATGGTATTTAAATTTCGCCCGTCACGCTTGACCCGACTAGTTTTGTTTCATCAAACGACTGGCACTGTTCTCAATTGACGGAGCCTCACTACTCGCATGACGGGTAAAGCACGACAACAATCAACATTTCTCCATCATCGACTGGCGAAGCTCCTACACATGGTCAAAATTTCTCCTGAGAGTGACTGGCAAATCTCTTCACACTTCGATCGGCTGCTGACGGCAGGTACAACTAATTGAACGACTTGCTGGCAGAGAGCAACAATAGCAATAAAAAACTGAAAACGAGCTTGCTGGCAGGAGCAACAATAATAATAAATGCTTTTCTTGTTCGTCTTCGGTCGTCTTCGGCTTGCTGGCAGGAGCAACAATAATAATAAATGCGTTTCTTTTTCGTCATCGGTCGTTTGAATGCGATTGCTTGACTAGGTTATTATTTTAGCTTCAAATGAATGGGGAATGAATGACTGGCAAACGAAGTGACTGGTCGTTAAGGAACAGTCAATTGAGTTTGACGGACCAAGAGGCTTCACAGTCACAGCTTCACGCCTCATGACGATGACTTTTGCCAAGCCTGCTCAAAACTACATTACAGTTTTTTACTTGAAAGATCACTCCATGCCAAATTTCACATCAATCGGTCGAGTAAATTCTATCTTTTATTCTAGTGATTTTAGCAATTTTTACTAGACTACTAATTCTATTAAAAAACAACGTTTTAAACTCTATACATTCCCAAAATTTTTGACATTGCAAAGGCTGTAATATGAATTTTTAAATGCAATTAAAGATAAAATTTTCGACTTGCTCCATTTGGAATTATCGTAGCTCAAAAATAGTATTTTTTCAAACATATTGCCTAATGACTTCCTAACAGAAACAAATGTTGGCCTTACGTATTCTGCAAAGGATGATCAAGATTCTTGCCTGACAAATGTTTTTGATAATTTATTACCCTGAAAAGATATATGTAACTATAAAGCTATTTTTTGAAGGACCACCCTAACCATGTGAAAACAAATTGTCTTAAAACTTTTATTTCAGGAGAAAGATGATAAATGTCTTCGACAAAATTTAATGAATTTATAAGTTCTACAGTATTGTAGAACAATGTAGGCCTCTATCTTATCACCCTTTTAAAATAATGTTCATATCTTAGAAACTTTATTAACCACTCTGAAATTATTTCGTTAAATATAACCGCCTTTAGTTGACAAATTTTTAGTCAAAGACATTTTATGCATTAAACTAAACGGATAGACGCAAATAATTATTCAGCGCTAAATTTCATTTCTGAACCACTAGCACTGTGCAATGCACGTTAGGTCGAACGGGTAATACAGCGAACGGTCTTTAGGCCAAAAGGTTGTTAGGTCGATCGAATGCTAGGCCGAATAAGAGTCTAAAACACTTTTCGGCCCGACGATCATTCGGCCTATCGTCAATTCAGCCCAATGACAATTTGGCCTATCGTCCATTCGGCCTAGCGGCTTTCGGTCTTACAGCTTCTGGCATGATGGCATTTGGCCGAAAGTTCAGGGTCTAACTTGTATAGTTGAGCCGTATAATGAGTCAATGTTTCAAAGAAATTATTGAAGGTCATTTTATCTTTTAAGATTGTGCTTTCCAATCTAAACCAAAAATTCAACTTAAAGCCATTTCTTTAAAAACAGATCACTTTACGATAAACTTCTATTAGGAACGTGATTTAGTTGCCATTTCGTGGCCACCCAAGAATGACATCGATACAACTCGGTGCTCGGTAGCGATTAATTGATTGAAATACGTTTCGTTCCGAGCAACAACGCCAACAACTACAGACTTCGAGGGCACTGATTTAGCCTCCAAAACGGGAAAACGATAAAGTCACGTGCTGTTGCTTCTGCTGCTTGCCGAGATCGGTCATCGAAGCTTATACTCGTACACTTCCGGTGGTACCAGTTGCAGAATCTCACGTGTGCAGCATTTTCCCTCCCACGCAATCGATTGTGTTTGACTAGTGGCATCTGTCAGAAGGCACGAACCATTTGCAATCAGGAGAACCACCGCCACTATCTACTATAGGGATTATGTGTATTTGAGTTTTTTTTTTCCTGTTAAAATTCTGTCTTCGTTTGGTTTAGAGGAATTCAGACAAAGCAAATGGAGTTTGATAGAATTTTTACAGCCATTTGGAGTCTTCATGGCTAAACTTTTTTTACAAAGTACACCTGATTGGGTAATCCTGTAATTTTTTACCGGCAATTTGTGTCATCCAATTGAAATCGACAGTTATTTGAAGCTGATCAAAATGCAGACAGGACATGGCGTACAACATATTTTGGACTTCGTGGGTGGAATCATCATTTTTTGTTTGAAAAATAGGTAACCACAATTTTTTTTCTTATCAATTCTTTTTTAAATATGCTTTTACGACAACACTTGAAGTTTGAATTATTTCTTGAGTCTAATTGGCTTATGTTCTGAGTCAATTATCGATTGCAAAATTCAAATCGTTCCTCCATTTGCTATTCGAATAACATACTCGACATTAATGGCAAATCCATTCAAAGTTACATTCCAGAAGGGTGTTCATTGAAGAATCGTTTTGTAACCGATTGAAAAGATAAGTCTCTTTTCGAAGGGCAGTATATAAATCGCCACCCCGTCTGTTTAGTTTGCCTTCAACAAATGTCATTCTGAATTGAATGACGCAAAAGTCCTACATGTATGACCTTTTTTCTCCATTCTTTCTCTCATCCCACTCTAAAGTCGTCCGGATTCACACGGAAATGTTTCCCGGAAGCAAACAGAACCGTTTTTCTTCTTTTCACTCTCCTTTTTCAAGGTTTAGTTAGACGTTGTAGTTCTGCCATGGGATATGGTGCGATTCTGTGGACCAATATCCGAAGTAGGTATCTCTGGAATACGATAGGAAAATGGTGGGCGAGACGACGCCACCGCCAAGGATCGTCAAACAAATCCAATTACCGGCGGTGACACGTTTCGGAGATTTTTTTTTTTCATTCATCCATCCATCCATCCGTTATCAGTGAGTGGCGACGTCGGTGTGGTACGGTTTAGTCCTGCCGCTTCTACTACTCGGGAATCTGGTTAGAGACACTAGACCCGCAGAATCCGGCCCGGTTTTGGCTGATCTGAGCTAGCCCAATCATTCTGAAGGAAGAAACGTAGGACATATGCTGCATTACATATCTGCTTCTCGAGACTAAATGGTCCTACTCTACTACACCAAATAGACGGATCTGTGAGCTCAGGCCAGTGATTCGGCACAAAATCTTCAAACCATGTTTCCGTCTGAATAATTATCCATGAAAATTATGTCATTAGGTTGTCAGCAGGGAGGAAATCTTTCGCTAGTAGGGCGGAGAAATGTAATTGCTATGCAAATAATGGTGTGTTTTTAAAGTGGTCCAATTTTTTTTTCAGCAGATTTAAAGAAAACATCTGCAATGAGAACACAGGAATAGGATTTCTGGTCCCTATTTTTGTTTTAAAAATGGAAATTGGGAGAATTTGGTCTTCTGAATCTTTTGTCAAACATTGTCTTTATTAGGGAAATCTTTCCTAACTGATGAACTATCAAACCTACCTAGATAAAAAAAAACTGATACATAAATCAAATGAAACATCATTTTATCATGAAAATATAACTTTGCACGAGAATACCTCGTACTCTTTTGGATAAGATGAACTTGTTTTTCAGGAACCCTCTTAACTTCAGTGCAGCTCACATGATTTACGATAAATGTTGTCTCAAAATCAGCGATCATCAGCAGAACAAAATCTTTGGTTCGTTTATGTATTAAATAACTCATATTTGAGCTCATTTATTTAAACTTTCAGGGAAATTCTAGTGATTTATTCTTGCATTTATTATAAACGGTTATCTTTATTGGGAGTAGCCAAGGTGAAGAATTGGCTAGAAAGTCTATTCTCGCTCTCTATTCTCGTTTACAAGATCGTTTAACTACCTCGATGACTCTCAGCCTCAAAGACCCTCGGTCTCAAAGACCCTCGGTCTTTGGCCTAAAAGACTCTCGGCCCCATAGACCCTCGGTTTCAAAGATCCTCGGTCTCAAAGACTCTCAGCGTAAAAGATTCTTGGCCTCAAAGATTCTCGGCTACAAGATCATCGACCCCACAGATCATCAGCCTCAAAAACCCTCGGCATTTTTTTTTTGCTGTAGGGGAGTGTGATTCTATATTACTAAGACCCTCGGCTTCGAATACCTTCGACATCAACGAACATTTTTGTCAAAGACCTTAGGCCTTAAAGACCCTCAGGCTCGAAGATTCTCGGGCTCAAAGACCGTTTGCCTCAAAAATTCTCGGTCTTGAGGAGTCTCGCCTTCATATATCCACTATTTCAAATGCTTTCAGCCTAAAAACATTTGAACTCAAAGATTTTTGGCCTCAAAACCTTTTGGTCTTAAAGACCTCCGGCCTCAAATACTATCAGCCTCGAAGATATTTGACCTAAAAGGTCCTCGTCCTCAAAGATCCTCGGCCTCAAAGATCCTCGGCCTCAAAGAACTTTGATCTAAAAGGTCTTGGCTAAGACTCTCAGCTTAAAAACTATTGGCCTCAAAGATCTTTGGCTACAAGATCATCGGCCACACAGATCCTCGGCCTCAAAGACCCTCGGCTTTTCATTGCTTTAGGGAAGATTGCACTGCAACCATTAGTTTATCTATTGTGATAAGTACTCAGCGATACTATATTACTGAGACCCTCGGCTTTAAAGACCTTCGGCATCAAAGAATATTGGCGTCAAAAATCCTCCGATTTAAGGACCCTCGGGCTCAAAGACTCTCGGCATCATAGACTAAAAAATTCTCTCCTTCAAAGATCTTCTATTTCAAAGATCCTAGGCTTCATAAACTTTCGGCCTAAAAACATTTAAACTCAAAGACTCTCGGCCTCAAAAACTCTTGGTCTAGAACTCTTGGCTAGAAAGTCTATTCTCGCTCACTATTCTCATCTACAAGATCGTTCAACTGCCTTAGCCTTAGCCTGCCTTAACCATCGGCCCAAAAAGGCTCTAGGCATTGAAGACTCTCGGTCTCAAAGACCCTCGGTCTAATAGACTTTCAGCCTTAAAGACTCCCGGCCTAAAAGACTCTCGGACTTATAGACCTTTGACTTCAAAGATCCTCGGTCTCAAAGGCTCTCAGCTAAAAAAAACTCTTGGCCTCAAAGATCCTCGGCTACTAGATCATCGGCTCCACAAATGCTCGACCACAAAGACCCTCGGCTTTTGTCCTGTAGGGGAGAACCCACTGCGAACAGTAGTTGATCTATTGTGGTAATAACCCCGCGATAGTATTTTACTAAGATCCTCGGCTTCAAAGACCTTCGGCATTAAAGAACATAGGTATCGAAGACCATTGGTCTCAAAAGCCCAAGGGGCTCAAAGACTTTCGACCTCAAAGATCTTTGGCCTTAAAAACTCTCGGCCTCAAAGACTCTAGCCTTCAAAAATAATCTAATTCAAAGATCTTCGGCCTCAAAGACTTTCGGTCTAAAAAAACATTTGAATTCAAAGACTTTCGGCTTCAAAAATTCATGATCTCCAAGACTTCTGGTCTCAAACACTCTCGGCCTGAAAGGTCTTTGGCCTCAATGATCCTAGTCTTAAAAATTCTTAGGCCTCGAAGAACATTGGCCTTAAACACTTTCTGACTCACAGACCTTTGCATCAAAGACCATCGGCCTTTAAGACCCTCATCTTTCAAGACCCTCTGTCTTTAAGACTCTCGGCCTAAAAGAACTTTCAGCTTCAAACGTCAAACTTTATAGACCTTTCATCATCAGATGAAAAGAACCTTGGACTCAAAATTCCTCAGCCTTAAAGGCCCTCGGCTCTAAGACTCATGACGCTAAACACCATCGGCTTTAAAGACCATTGACCTCAAAAACCTCTGGCCTTAAAAACTTTCGGCCGTAAAAACATTGGTCTTAAAGACACTCGGCCTGAAACACTCTCTGCCTCACAGACCTTTGCATCAAAGACCATCGGCCTTTAAAACCCTCATCCTTCAAAACCCTCTGTCTTTAAGACCCTCAGCCTAAAAGACCTTTTGTCTTTAAAACTTTCAGCTTCAAACATCAGACTTTAAAGACCTTTCATCATCAGATGAAAAGAATCTTGGACTCAAAATTCCTCAGCCTTAAAGGCCCTCGGCTTCAAGACTCATGACGTTAAATACCATCGGCTTTAAAGACCATTGACCTCAAAAACCTCAGGCCTCAAAAACTTTCGGCCGTAAAAACTCTCAGCCTCAAAGAATCTCGCATTCAAAGATCCTCTACTTTTAAGATACTCGGCCTCAATAACTTTCGGCCTCAATAACCTGTGAACTCAAAAACTCTCAGCCTCAAAAATTTAAAGACTAAAAAACTTAAAGACCCCCGGCCTCAAATATTCCCGGCCTCAAAGATCCTCGTCTCCAAAATACCTCGCCCTCATAGATCTTCACTCGTCCAAAAAAACCCACTGCCTCACAGAACTTAGGCATCAAAGATCCTCGGCGTTTGAGACTTCGGCCTCTAAGACCCTCGGCTTCGAAGAACCTATGCTGAAAAGATCCGAGAAAGCGAGTCACTTTTTAGTGACTTGGTCACTTTTTTTGGGTCAGTCACTAAATAGTCACTTTTTTCATCATTTGGTTACTAAAGTCACTATTTTCCGAAAAATGGACACTTTTATCACCAAAAGTCACTTTTTTCACCGATAATAAACCAATGAAAGAGTAATTTGAATTGCGCGTGTTAATATTGACGGTAGTAACGGTAAATTACTTGATCAGTCAGTCAGAAATTTTTTCGCCTCCGGCGGAATTTCGGCATGAATCACCCTTGGCTTGAGACATTTCGATCTACGACATTATTTGACGTTCATGAATTGATACTAAATTTGATTGTAGATTATAATTTTTAGTTCAATCAACCTTTTGTATTGGAACTCAAAACTTGATAAACAAAAACCCTATCTCGTCTTTAGAATGGGTTTTTATTCAGAAGTGTAACTAAGATTGAGATTTAAACGAACCATTTTTTTATTAAAAAAAAATCTTTTATGTCATAACAAATGTTATGATGATATGAAATATTCTTAAAAAAAACAATTTCAGACTCAATTTTATTTCGTGTTTTTTTTTGTTCTTCTAAATACTAAAAAAAAGGGTTTTAAAAATTTACACAAGGCCACAAAATTTACATTTTTCTTAGGTGCAATGAATTTAAACGGTAATTTCAACTAATTTGGGTTCCCCGAATCTAAATATGTATGCAATATTTCTATCAGCTTTTGTTATTGAAATGACTTTGAAAATAATTAAAAATCTTTAGAGAAGTTTCTGCACTTTTTTTTACAAAAACTCAAATCAAAAACATATTATTTAGAAATAAAAGTTTTATATGAATTAATGAACTTTAAATAGAATCAAGTTTTTTTACACTTTCTTCTGTGATGTCAAAAATACTTGTAATGACATTTTTCCATAATCAGTTATCTATCAATTTTTCTAGTAATAAACTCATTATCACCAAAACTAAATGTGTTTGGCCGAATTTGACGAAATTTCTAGTTGAGGACACTATTTACCAAATCAATAATTTAAAAAAAAAATAAGCACCAAAATGGTTATGGTGAAATTCCTGAAATGTTTTTAAAAACTAATATTTTTTATTTCCATATTGTTTTTTCAATTTTCAAATAAATTTACCGAATTTTATTGTACAGTTTTTTTTTCAACTTGCCGGATTTTTTTCAATCAAACTTTTTAAATTTTTAGGACATATTTTTAACAATTGTTTCCTTGTTTTTAAATTCTGAATTTTCGTGTTCTTCAACCATAAGCCTTTAACTCCAAAGTTTTAATAACAAAACATAATTTCAACCTTCTGTTCTTTCAGGACCCAATACTTTAATCAAAAGAGACAATATACTCAGAGCTTGTAACTCAAAGCTTTAAAACCTGCGATTGAAAATTTAAAAACTTTTTATCAATATTTTTTATATGAAAACATGTTTTTTGGATCGATCATGATTGTTAAATTAATCTGAAAGGTTTAAAAAATTGTTCTAAGTAGCAACTTTAAAAATATATTTCAATACGCAGTGTTAACAAACTTTGTATTTGATTTGTGCTTTCAATATTAATAACAAAAGTTTTGAACTCATTATTTTTAATTTTTCATCAGTTTTTATCATTCAAGTAATTACTCATTTTCTAACATTTCTTTGTCAGTATAGTTGAACATGAAGTTATTATTTAAGCTTCAAAAATGAAATTTTGATAACTGGAGGATTTTATTTTATTAATGGATTTATGTCTGGCTTCTAACACTGGCACTTTTAAAATAATTATAAATATATTCTTCTTTATATCAAATTAAATTAAACCATCAAACATTGAATAAATTCTGTTCAAAATTCATTTCTTATTCAGTAATCGGTAATTCACATTTTAATTCGTGATTAAATATTTTTTGTTCAAATTAAAAAATTACAGCGCAATTTCTCACTAAACTTCCAGTTGAAAGTGAGGAAAAGAATTCCAAATTTAGATGAATAAAAATTAACAATTATTTAGTTTGTGCGTTGAACATGAGTGACAAACGTTGTAAGAAAACCCTTTCCATTTCAATTTTATTTTTGGTATTGTTATTATTTTTATCTAAATTTGAATTTCGAAACACGACCCCCCCCCCCCCCTCCCGGTCCTTCGCACGGGCCTGATTTGGTCACATTTTTTGTACTTCAAAGTTACTTTTTTCGTTCTACATAGTCACAATTTGGTCACTTTTTTCGGTCCACAAAGTCACTATTTGGTCACTTTTTTTCAAATTTTGGTCACTAAAGTCACTACTTTTTCATTGTCAAACCGCTACCAGCCCTGCCCTCGGCTCGAGGCTCATGACGTTAAACATAATCTGTTTTAATGACCATTAACCTCAAAAACCTGTGGCGTCAGGGACCCACGGCCTTGAAAATCCTTATACCAAAAACCCTCGGCATAGAAATTTCTCGACCATAAGAATTCTAGTCTACAAAGGCTCTGGTTTCAAAAACCCTTGACCTTCAGGTCTTTCTTGGCCTCAAATACCTACGTTATCAAGGACCTCTGGCTTCCAAAAGTCTTAGTTTTGATGATTTTTTTATTCCAAGAAAATCGGTATCAAAGGCTCACGGCCCCAAAGACCTTCAGCATCGAATATTGAAGGTCTCAAAGTCTTTCGCGTCAAGACCCTTTGGCACAAATATCCACAAGCCTCAGAAAACTTATGAGGAAGAGGGTTTTCGTTTGACCTAAAAAAACGTCGGCCTCAAAGGCTCTCAACCTTGCCCTTTGAGTGACGGCAGCGATTAGATGCTAAAGAAGCTATATTTGAATATCGACCAGCACATGATTTGACAGGTGCTGAAGTGTTTGATTTTAGTTTTGGCAAAAGGTTCTGAACAAAACAGCAACAATCAACAATAACACCTATCAGTGTGCCACCAGTGGCAGAAATTAAAACAGGTTTAGCAAAAACCTGTGGCCTCAAAGGATTTTGAATTCAGAAATTCTCGCCTTCTAGGATTCTCCACCTCAAAGATCAACGTTCTCAAAGATCCACGGATTAAAAGAGTTTTGGCCTCACACACCTGCGGTCTTAAAGACACTCGGCCTCAAAGACCATTGGCCTCCAAGATCCTTCAAAGACTTTCGGACCACCGGAAACACAGACCCAAAGACAAAATTAGACCTGATTTGTGAAGCAACCCTCATTTTCTTCCCCTGATTATCTTAACCATTTCTTGCGTTGACGTCGACCTAGAATATTTTGATATCACCCTTCGGAATTTTCTCAACCAATGCCTGTTGGTTTGCTTGACCAACTTGTATGAGTCTTAAATCATAATTTTCTGACCGATTTCAGCAATTTAATTTGGAAAAATTGGTTTTTTAGGGAGTTGTTTTTTCTTGACAAGTGCTTCTAACAAAAAATGTTATCATAGTTTGTTGAGTAGCATTCACAGCACAGAACTAAACCCGTGCTTTTTTCTGCTATTATGTCAATGTTTCTGCCAATGAAAACCCTTACTTCTGACTTCAAAGTTATTACAATTTGAACCAAAACCCAGAACAATGGAAGTTTATTGATTGCAATCCAATGAAAATTGATAGCTGCATCTCAAAACTTATCAAACAACCCTCTATTCGAAAACTCGATATTGAACTTTTAATTTCTCATAGCCCGGCACGTGATTCCACTCATATAACAGATACAAAGTTTCCCTGGTTCCGCTTCGTGCATTTTTTTTTTCCTCTTCTCATTTTCACCTTTGCATTGAGTGGAATTCGCACCTGTCCCGGGTGCAAAATTGATAGCCTAATTAATATTCTTCACATACAACCAACAACCGGCAGCTAATCTTTCTTTCTGACTCCTCGGCTTTTGCTTGGATTCCCACAAACTCAACTCTACGACGAACTGGCTGGTTTTGTACTACACTACCAACAGCATTTTCTGCAATGAAAACTTAATTAAATGTCGGGTACTCAATCTAGCGCGGGGGTTCAACAACGCTTCAGGTTCGCGCGCTCTGGGACGCTTCTCCATCACGTAAACAACTTTCGCTTGGCCCAGGAAGATTTACTACGGCAGACAGCAGCATCTTCCTTCCTTCGTCCTTGATGTGTAAGCTGGGAGAAGTTAAACGCTTACGTTCGGTATCTACGCACTATCGTTCCGATCAACCGGAATGACCTGATCCGGTGGAATTTGCTTGCTTGCTTGATTCTAGCCCTAATAGCTGCATAAGGTACCTTGAAAAGGTATTGGAATCGATAGGTACTAGTAAAATCATTTCTCATTTTGATGGGATAAACTAAAAGGGTTGAAAGAGTTCATTCGGTAGAACTGAACCTAAAAGCGGTCAGTTAATTTTCTCTTCCCTCCTAGCGGTTTGAGTACCGAAAAACTTGGTGGTTTATTTTGAAAACCGTAAAGAAACATACCTTTTTTTTTTAAATAAAAATCGATCCTATTTTTTTTTAATCAGAATTGCCCTTTCGGCAAAAATGATACTATCTGTGCTATTGGATTAATTAGAAATATTTTCAACTCTCCGAGCAACACTTTTTATCTTTACTTCTCAAATCGTAACAGTATATTTGAAACCTAACGAGCCAGTTCTATGATCATTACAAATATTTCATAAGATAATTACTCTGCTAATTATGTGCTGCCCCCTCCCGTGTACTTTATGCATTACAATTTATGTCCCAGAAAATGTAAGGAGACCCCATTTGCAAAGCTTTTACTCCATATTGCCTGTTGGTTCGGGAAAACGAAGAAAGTTTTCATTCTCGGTAATGAAGTTGCAGTAGTTAGTTCGCCTTCTGGTCACATTTCGGTAGGACCTGGATGGCAACATTTTCCTGTCCTTTCAGTCCATCTTTGGTGCCTCTCCGGTTCAGATTTTTTCTGCTGCTGCTCATGAAAGATGCAAGGATTCTGAGGCAAAGCCCATCGGGGTCAGGCAGTCAGTGTTGAGTGGCATATGAAGTGTTCATTCCCGTGAAGATGAAAGTAATGAAACAGATTCTTTGAACTAAAATATTCCAAGCATTATGTATCTAAATTACATAATTTTCTGGGCAATTACCCCCTTCTCATACGTTCCACTTCTCTCGTCGCACGTCTCACGTCTCACGTCTCACGTCTCACGTCTCACGCCTCACGTCTCACGTCTTACGTCTCACGTCTCACGTCTCATATCTCACGTCTCAAGTCTCACAACTCACGTCTCACATCTCACGTCTCACGTCTTAGATCTCACGTCTCCCGTCTTACGTCTCACGTCTCACGTCTCACGTCTCACGTCTCACGTCTCACGTCTCACGTCTCACGTCTCATATCTCACGTGTCACGTCTCACATCTCACGTTTCACGTCTTAGGTCTCACGTCTCCCGTCTTACGTCTCACGTCTCACGTCTCACGTCTCACGTCTCCCGTCTTACGTCTCCCGTCTTACGTCTCACGTCTCACGACTCATGTCTCACGTCTCACGTCTCACGTCTTACGTCTCACGTCTTCCGTTTTACGTCTCACGTCTCACATCTCACATCTCACATCTCACATCTCACATCTCACATCTCACGTCTCACGTCTCACGTCTCAGGTCTCATGTCTCACATCTCACGTCTCACGTCTCACGTCTCACATCTCACGTCTCACGTCTCACGTCTCACGTCTCACGTCTCACGTCTCACGTCTCACGTCTCACGTCTCACGTCTCACGTCTCACGTCTCACGTCTCACGTCTCACGTCTCACGTCTCATGTCTCACATCTCACGTCTCACGTCTTATGTCTCATCACACGTCTCAAGTCTCGCGTCTCATGTCTCGAGTTTTACGTCTCAGGTCTCACATCTTCTGTCTCCCGTCTCTCGTCCCACGTCTCACGTCTCACGTCTCACGTCTCACGTCTCACGTCTCACGTCTCACGTCTCACGTCTCACGTCTCACGTCTCACGTCTCACGTCTCACGTCTCACGTCTCACGTCTCACGTCACACGTCACACGTCACATGTCACACGACAAACGTCTCACGTCTCAAGTCTCACTTCAAGTGTGAAACGTCTCATTTAAAACATAAAACGTCTCACTTCATATATTAAACTTTTATTTCACTTTTTACGCCTTACATCTCTCGTCTCATTTCTTTCGTCTTACACTTCTCACGTCTCATGTATCAAATCTTGGGTCTTAAGTCGTAACTTTTCAGTCTCACATCTCAGATGTCTGGTCTCGGTCAAGTCTGAGGTCTCAAGTTTCATGTCTATTTTCCTAGGTAGCAGTTCAAAGATTTTAGGCCTCAGGATCCATGTCCCAGGTCTCAGGTTTTGTGTCGCATGTTTCATGTTTAGTTGTCTTAAGTTTAGAAGCAGATCCCAATCCCCCTTAAACTTTAGAAGTTTTTTTACATAGTTTTTCGCAGCTAGCCCGGGTTTTTTTTTTCAAACAAAATGCAAGTGTAAAAAACACTATAGAAAACTGTCACGTTAAACACCGGATTGTGCAAATCAAAAGATTATACATTTCATAACTATAGGCCGGAATAGGTGCAAAGGTACATGTTTTTCACTCTCCTGTCAATAGTTTAATTGAGCAATTTTTGAAGCACAAAAACAAACAATGATTCCTCGTACGTGCGAATTAAACATTTCACACGTCCGCAGCTATTATTATCTCCCTTCAAACATGTGTTCCAGCTAAGTGTCACCTTTCGTTCGTTGGTTCGTTGTGTTGTTGAAATTTAATAAATTCTTTCATGACACGCAAGAATTAGTTTTTTTTGCTCGTTGCCTTTCGCGTAGCCCAAAGGATTTTCCATTTCCACCCTAGAACTGTGTATTTCGGTCATCACGCTAAGGCCACTTAGGTGGAAGCCCTTCCGAGGGTTCCTTAAAAAGGAAAACAGAAGCTCGAAGGAAATTCTTCAACGAAACCCACGTGAAAGAGACAGAAAGAGAGAGAGGAACCAAACAACAATAACTCGGAAACGTTGAGTTTATTTGCATAAATGACTCTTGGTTTTGGGGGGACAGCGCCAACCCCAGGGGGTCGATTTTGGCGGAATGGCGGATGGACAATTCACTCC
>NC_073693.1:144193842-144282842 GCF_029784155.1 Uranotaenia lowii
TTAGTTTTTCTCTTCTGATCGGGAATCCACTAGAAATTTTTCTCGAAGCACTCATTTCTTGATAAGTTATATTTTTGGTAGGTTTTGTTCTATCCAATATCAAACTATGCTATCTGAATGAGATATAATCTTGAAAGGAGCATATCTAAAATTGATAAATTAGCTATGATCGCATAGATTTTTTGATAAAATTTGAGATATTTTAACATCCTTCGAGTACTGAATAGTAACTCATTTAGATAAGAAAAAAAGAGTATCAAAATATCTCATCTTGATATAATTTAGTTTTTCCCTCCTGATCGGGCAGGTAAAAAGTGATCCGAAAAATTTCTGGAAATTTATGAAAGATCGTAAGAAATCGAATGGGGTTCCCAAACAGGTTCAGTTGGATGGAAAATTTGCAAAGTCTCCCCGAGAATCTGCAGATGATATTCCGCCTTCGCTGTTGAAGAACTGCGCAATTTCACTTGCCTTGCCCATCAGCTTGCTTTTCAATCGCTCGTTGAATGAAAGTACGTTTTCGTCTCTTTGGAAATCCGATTGCGTCACACCGATACACAAATCAGGAAACCTTCAAAATGTCGAGAACTTCAGAGGTATATCTATACTGAGTTGTATTCCAAAATTAATGGAAAGTTTGATGCACGAGAGAATCTATCAAAGTGTTCAACATGTTTTGTCACCTGCTCAGCATGGTTTTGTAAAACAACAATCAACTTTGAGTAACCTGATGTGTTATTCTTCAACGTTGATAAATAAAATAGAGAACGACAACAGGTTGATGCAGTCTATATCGATTTCACAAAAGCGTTCGATAGAGTACCACACGAACTGTTGGCTCACAAAACGGATAAGTTCGTACTTAGTGAGTAGTTCAGCTTACGTTAAAATAGGCACCGTTGTGTCCGAAGCTTTTCCAATATCCTCAGGTGTGCCACAAGGAAGTCATCTCGGCCCCTTATTGTTTGTTCTCTTTATAAACGACTTATGCTCTCTAATACACTCATCGAAACTGCTATACGCCAACGACCTGAAAATTTTCAGAACGATAACTTGTCCGTTAGACTCTTACGTACTGCAAAATGATATCGACACTTTGTTGAAATGGTGCAACATAAACGGAATGCAAGCAAATGCAGGGAAATGCTATACTGTATCATTTACTATGACACGAAATCCAATCTTATTCGACTATAGAATGGGTCAAACTACACATCAACGGAAGAGCGAGATGAAGGATCTAGGAGTAGTTTTTGACTCTCAGCTGAAGTTCACAACGCACATTGGAGCAATCACAGCAAAGGCGTTTGCTACACTAGGATTGATACGTCGTAATACGAAAGATTTTACGGATATCTATTGTTTGAAAACGCTGTTCAACTCTCTTGTCCGGACTGTGTTAGAATACTGTGTTCAAGTTTGGGCCCCTTACCATGACGTCCATGCTAACCACATTGAGCGAGTCCAGAAATGCTTTTTACGTTACGCACTTCGAACGCTACGTTGGAACGACCCAGTCAACTTACCGCCATACGTGCAGCGATGCAGGCTTATCGGACTGCCGACTCTCGCTGAAAGGAGAATTCTTCTACAACGTTTGTTTATTTATGATCTTCTTATGAGCAACATAGATAGCTTAGAGTTGGTCAAGAAATTGCAGATCAGTCTAGAACATTACGCAATTACTATTTCTTAAGGCTTCCAACTCATCGTACACAATAGTCGAAGGTGATATAATAAATAAATAAATAAATGTCTTGAACCACCTACTTTCGAATAGACAAGGAACACAATTTCGATCAACAAAGGTCTTAATATAAGCGTATTCGCCATTAACTTTTGGCAAATTCTTTCTTTGAAACATAAATACATCTGTGTCAACTGAAATTGGTTGACGAGAGGGTACAACGATACTCCTATCTCTTCTCAAGTTTTGGCGTATGGTTCATTGGATGTGTAGATAAACTATAGCTATAGCAATAACCGCTCTTTAAAATAATTATTTGATATACAAATTTAGCTAACTCGTGTCAATAAAGCCGTTGATATCTTATTTGCTGGCTGTGATAACGTTACGGAGTATGTATATTGTTTTATTTTTTTATGCTTTAATTCAAATGATGCTAAACAGTGGCTCCAGAGAGTAAAACGTGGTAATAAGCTATCACAGCACACGTCAGTTTTATTGACATAGACCTTGCCAATATTTTTTTCTGATAAAGCTAAACAAACTATTTTGAAATCGTTACAGCCCGAACTAACAATTTACATAATGGCATCAATCATGGACTCCTCGAAACAACGGCTTCAAGATCGCACCTTTTTTCTATTCTTAGCGAATGAACCGCACACATGCCACCGGTGTTGCATATGACTTTGACCATATGCATCCGAGTCCATTTATCAATGACTGCTGGAAATTGCGCGGATCGCCAACATCATCATCTAATCAGCGAGATGCACGCGCTTTATCCTAACAGGCTCGAACCAATCCCAAAACCGCGGAGGAAAACAAACGGCGAACTGGCACTTGGCAGTAGGGCAACATGTGTCCTTGCCGTGACGGCCGCCGTCTGTTGTTGGTTGTGGCTGGCTGGAGGACATGCGCATCATGGGCCCCGGCATGGAACGTTTACGTTTGTAGGTCATTATTGAGTTGTGTCGTCTGTTACCTAGTCAGTCGACAAAGGTCATCCGGCTTTCGGATTGAGTGGAATCTTTAAGGGAGTTTGAAAAGATTGACTGCTGAGAAAAAGTTCAATTTCGTTGTGAAATTATTTGCGGTCGTTGTTAACGTGTCGTGTAAGTGGCTTATTGAAAAAAATTAAATACTGTTGTTACTTGCTCAAGAGAAAACCTAATCTAATATGTGTATTTATTGCATAAAATGTAAAACAGTCGAGTGATGTTAGTGACTGTGGCATTGTATGATATTTAACTTTAAGTTTCAAATATTCCGAATACTTAACCTGAATAATCATTCCAAATTTCAGCAACAAGACTTCGATTAGGATTCAGATAAAAACAATCAAAATCCAGTTTTCGAATTCAAATGCGGCATCAGGATTGAGGAAATGAAGAATTCAGAACCTGGGGTCTGGAATTGAAATTCTTATTGAAAATGAAAGCAGATGGCATTGGAAATTTAGCAAAGCGTTTAAATTTTAATTTTTTTTTTCGTCATCTCTTTTTCCAATCAATAACAATCAATTGCTAACTTTGGGTTTAATGTGAGCAGCAAAATTTTATAACTTGTAAGAAAATTTCACGAATGCATCATAATTAACACTAAACATACCGACACTTTGTATATACCTATTCATACCGCGAGCGGTCAAATGACGGTTTTCACTGTTTTCAATAAAACTTTCTTGTTCCTCAACCGATTTTTTTAAAATTTATAGTTTTGAAAAGCCTATAATGTGACTCAAATATGTTTCTCAGACAATTTTCAGCTACAATCAAGTTTTTTAAAGTTATGTTAAGTCCAAGAAATTTTTTATGAAAAAACATGCTTCAGGAAAATTGCTATAAATCTGTTCATCACTGCTCGAAAAAAATTTCACTTAGTGCATGAGAAAGCTGAAGTTAGAAGCTATATGTTGCACATACGCAAATTTTTATCAAATTTTTTTTAAGATCATGGCCACAGAAAATGTAAAAAAGTTGTGTAAAACCCGTACTTTTCAATCAATTAACCGCCAAAGCTGTTCCTGTTATAGTAGAAAAATTTCAAAAAATGAATTGGAATGTTGACGTAATTTGTCACATTTTGGCATCTTTAGATTTTTTAAAATACGTAATACATAATTTATGACGAATTTTCAAAAGTAGCTGTTTTTCAAATATTTCATCAATTCGGATTTTTGATACAATTCCTACACCTAAATTCAGCTTTGCACTGGATTTTGAGTATGTTATCGTAAGGTTTAGGCAAAAAAATTATATGCAAAAAAAAGAAAATTTCATACCGGTTCTAGTGATGTAACTACATTGACGGTGCGATGCTTGACAAAAATATAATAAATATATTTCTGAAAGTAAAACCAGAAAATTTGAGCGAATGTTCGTTTGTTTTTTCGTTTCCTTTCACCCGTCTTCGTGTGCAAAATAGCTTTGATATATTACCACCCACTGCGCCCGTCTGCCAAGCAAGGATTTGTGCTGACTTTTCAAATTTCAGGAACTACCTCACTGTTTTATTTATCATATTTTTGTCAAGCATTGCACCGCTAATGCAGTTACACCACTAGAACCGGTATGAAATTTTCTTTCTTTTGCATATAATTTTTTTGCCTAAACCTTACGATAACATACTCAAAATCCAGTGCAAAGCTGAATTTAGGTGTAGGAATTGTATCAAAAATCCGAATTGATGAAATATTTGAAAAACAGCTACTTTTGAAAATTCGTCATAAATTATGTATTACGTATTTTAAAAAATCTAAAGATGCCAAAATGAGACAAATTACGTCAACATTCCAATTCATTTTTTGAAATTTTTCTACTGTAACAGGAACAGCTTTGGCGGTTGATTGATTGAAAAGTACGGGTTTTACACAACTTTTTTACATTTTCTGTGGCCATGATCTTAAAAAAAATTTGATAAAAATTTGCGTATGTGCAACATATAGCTTCTAACTTCAGCTTTCTCATGCACTAAGTGAAATTTTTTTCGAGCACTGATGAACAGATTTATAGCAATTTTCATGAAGCATGTTTTTTCATAAAAAATTTCTTGGACTTAACATAACTTTGAAAAACTTGATTGTAGCTGAAAATTGTCTGAGAAACATATTTGAGTCACATTATAGGCTTTTCAAAACTATAAATTTTAAAGAAATCGGTTGAGAAACAAGAAAGTTTTAGCGAAAACAGTGAAAACCGTCATTTGACCGCTCGCGGTATGAATAGGTATACCACATGCGTTATTCGAAAACCATAACACTTAGAAAAATTTTAAAAACGCAAAAATACTTGCATTTTGAAAATAAAAATAGTCCTGTCGTTAAATTTGCGAAAAAAAATTTATATAAGGTGTAATCATCATTCAAAGTTCAAAAACCGTCATTTGACCGCCTCCGGTACGTTTAGTGTTAAGGTCAGTTACCTCTTTTTGTTGGCGTTACCGCTTTCTTTATGCATCTATTTTATTTCTACGAGGAATGATTCAAAGAGTTTATTTTGATTTTATTTCTCAATATTTAATTCGCAGTCAAAACCGTATGAACGAGATAGACCGAGAGACGCCACCCACCCACACCCCCGAAATTGGCATCGCAAACCGATTATTCAAAGCGTTTTTTTTTTTTGTCGTGAAACGCAAGATAAGTCATCTAGATTGTCCATTTGGCTACCGTTAGAAACAATTTTATGTCTGAAGAAAGCCGCAGTTGAGCAGAAGCTGGCCACTAGAACGGTTGTTGGTTGTTATTCGTGAATTTCGTGAATTTCCGTTTCAGTGAAGGCACGTGCTTGTTCAGAGACAGAATGGACAAAAGTAAAATTCGACACATTTTGGACCTTTCCAAAGATGAGAAACGAGCATTCGTGAATTCTTTCGACTCAATAATGTCCGATTGTGATGGCGTGGTGTGGAATTTTACTGGACCCATTCCGGGAGTGGATCGAGCGCTGCAGCTTCTCAGAGATCATGGGAAGAAGCTAGCATTTATCAGTAACAACGGTATGCGTACGATGGATGAGTATGCAGAAAAGTTCCGGCTTATGGGAATTGAACATCAGGATTATACGGTTGTGCATCCCGCCTTGACCATCGTCAAGTATCTCAAATCGACCGGAATGAGGGACGCTGTCTACTGCATCGCGACGGAAGTGTTCAAGAACTATCTAAGGGAGGCAGGATTTACGATCATTGATGGGGTGAGTGAATTTGCGTTAATGAAACATTCGAATGCTTAAAATATTAGAATATTTGTGACAAATATACTGATTAAAACCTATTGTTAAAGGTAGTGCTTTGCACAATTTTTCACGAGGGGGGGGGGGGGGCACATGAATCAACTTGTTTTTTTTTCATCTGCTGTCCCAGAAAACACATTATATTTTAAACATATAAAGAAATTATAAAGAGTTCGTTATATTGCCTTTAAATAACCATTATGACTGATATTTATCACGTGCAAATATTGTGGAAGAGTTAATAAACTAATCGAAACGAAAATAAAGAGCTGTTAAATGCAAAATTCAATTCACAATTTATTTACTAACTCTAACACCACCCGAAAATCTCTAGATAAGAAGGATTTAAAGATAGGTATGAAACACCTTTCATGTAAATATCAATCACTTGGTATGAACTTCATCTAAAGCAGTATAAATATTTCCCTCATGACTTTCGGGAAGTAACATTAAGACTTCAGACAAAGAATCTAAATTTATGAAAAAAAACAACAGAATTAAATTTAAATTCCATAGAGATTCAGACAGTTCAACAGTGAAATTCAAAATATTCCATTTAACCCTTCGTTTCATAATGTAACAAATTTGCAACAATTAATGTATGAAAATCGTGAAAAATCGTAATTTATTTTAATTTTATATTCTTGATGTACACATCATTTGCAACTGTTTGAAATGATTTAAAAAAAAATAAAAAATTATGAAATGAAGGGTTAATTTAAAGTCTCAAATTAAAATCGTACTATCGAACTACAAATCAAATTCAAATACGAAATTGAGAATCAAAGTTAAAAACAGAGGAACGCAGGAATTACAACAATTTTAATCCGAATCCAAATGTTTATTCCACTTTCATATCTTTAAAACACAAAAAAAATCGTGTTTTTGTGTAATGTGGTGAAACTTTTAAAATGTAATGCGGATTAAAACTTAATTTTTTTTTATGATTTAATAAAATGTTGAAAACAAATTAAGAAGCTTTTAAGTCTCAAGAGGAAGAATGACCATATTGGTTGATAAAATTCTCTAAATAAATATAATAGAAATAGAAATACAATAATTCAGAACGAAAATCAAATTTTTAAGACACAGAACCATAAATCCGGAATAAAATGAGATTGAGAGTATAGAAATATTCATGTTTAGAGAATCGCTCTATAAAATTCGCATATGAGAGCGTTTTTTTTTTTATAATAATAGTTTGAGAATGATCATATAGAGATTGAAATGCTAAATTCAGGGTATTTCTTTTAGTAGAGAACAAATTAAAAAAAGTATTTTTTATTTACAAAATGGTTTTTTTAAGGAGGGGGGTAGGGTCTAACGGGTAAAAAAAAACATCATTTTCACGATTTTTTTCTAGAGCTATCGTTCAAACAAATGTATTCAATTTTTTTGCATTATACAAAGCATTGTTAAAAGAACATTTAGTCATTTTTTCGTAGAAAAATATTGAAAAATGAGCCGGTGACGGAGCACTTTCGAGGATGCCTTTTAGAAAACAGGATTTGCGGTGGACACTGTATCTCAGCACAGAATCGTCTGAAGTCAAAAAATCAGAGCAAAATATTTTTCATAGAAGTTTTTCTGGACCCCAAGCTTTTTTTTTAACTTAAAAATTTTTCTATGAAATTTTTGTGGCTGTTTGAAGTAAAAACTACGATTTTTCGAGAAAAAATCCGCCATTTTTTATCTGTAAAATCCCCCCAAAGTAAAAAAAAAAAATAAAAAAGAAAAACGTTGGGGTCTGGTATTTTATATGTAGAAAATATGTTCCAAATTTGAAAAGAATCGGATAAGTAGTTTTCAAATGACGATGTCCACGGACTTTAAAAATGTGCTTTCGAGAAAAACGCGTTTGAAGTTTCTGCTCTTGCTTTCTTGCAGTATTAGATAGCAGGAGATAAAGGCCTATAATTTCTACAGTTTTGCTTCAATTGACTTGAAAATTTGACATAACATTCTTGAAATGAATAAATTGATTTTCGGCGATTTCAGTCACAAAAAATCTTAAAACGATTTTTATTTCTTCATCCGACGACATTTCCCGATTAGACAGTTTAGCAGATTCAAAAAACTTTTTGGACAATTAAAACGAGAAATTTCAGTAAGTACACCATTTATTGTAACACCTTTTAAACACATAATTAATTTTGTAATATTAATAGACTCCTTGAAAAAGGCATAATAAATGCCGAAACGTCGGATGAAGAAATAAAAATCGTTTTAAGATTTTTTGTGACTGAAATTGCCGAAAATCAATTTATTCATTACCCAACCAGTCGATAAAAATTATACCATTCTTGAAATGTTTTACGATAAGAAAATAAAAAAATAAAAAAATCGATTTTTTGAAAGTGTTAGACCCTACCTACCCCTCCCTTAAGGCATTTGGCTTATAGAGTTTTTATGTGCCTGGAATATTTTTCCTTACTTTGGGTTAGTAAGAGGGGAGATTTAAAAAAAAGTACATCACAATCAAAAGTATGAAATTTGGGCGCAATCAGTTGGAGAAGTTTCAATTAGAATTTCAAATCTTAAATTCAAATTGGAATAAAAATTCCATAGCGGAACTCTGTTTTGCCGATTGATCCTATTTAGCTAACTACAGTTACCTTTTTTTCAAAATTAAAAAGGGTGTAGAGTATATAAATCAACGCAAATTTCAATAATGATTGGAAAACTAACAAAAAAAAATTTTGCATTATTCAAACTCATACTTATGCTTAAAAAGTGAGCATTCCAGGTTGTCCAGAAGTTAAGGAAAAAGTGAACCGTTCACCAAAAATCACAACCTAGTAGTTGGGGCCTTCAAATGGAAACACGAACGCCTCCGTTCGGGATGTGGCTAAGAAGGTGCACCTAAGCCGAAGTTTTGTCCTGAAGGCCGAAACTAAGGCTGGGCATTGAACGTTTAAGGTAAAAAAATGCCCCTAATCGCAACGAGAACCAGTACAAGTCCGCCAAAACCCGTGCCAGGAAGTTGTACCTGAACATGCTGACGAAAGTTGAATACTGCATCAAGGACGACGAAACATATGTGAAGGCCGACTTCAAATAGATCCCCGGCAACCTGTTTTTCGCGGCCAAGGATAAGTTCAGCGCTCCAGAGCATATCCGCGCTCAGAAGATGTGCAAATTTGCGAATAAATTCCTAGTTTGGCAACCCAAGCAACCAAAAGTCACATAGTTACTTGAATGAAGGCATTAAAAGTTACAGTTGACAAAGAAAATCAACTGCCCAATTCCCTTTAGTGAACTTTATGAACTCATTAATGAACTTGAAAGTTGCAGAAGTGATTAATATGTACGTTGTATGTGACTTGTTTTGCCCAATTCCCATTAGTGAACTATATGTAATCATTAACGAACTTGAAAGCTGCAAAAGTGATCTATACGTACGTTATACGGGACTTAAGTCACATAAAGGGCACAAAAGTGCTCAATACGGGATTTGGTAAGTCACATAAAGGGCACAAAAGTGCTCAAATGGGATTTGATAAGTCACAAAAAGTGCATTGATGTGCTTTCAAAATCAAATCACCTCTTCGAGTTTTAGTTTCAGTTAGAACAACATCTAGGCGTAGTCTCGTGGTAGCGTGTTCGATTCTCACTACGAAGGTCGGGGTTCGATCCCCAGGCTGGGCAAGTTTTTTTTTCAATAAGTTATTTTGTACTTGAGTGACCATTCCGATGCGATATATGTAGGAAATGTAGGAAAGAAGCAATTGAGCAATTTGTCGAGTTTGAAATCCGGCGCGTGGCATCACAGCGGTACCGGTACAGAACACAGTAAATAATCAAGAGAAAGTGATATGAACCGAAGCCAACGGTTCAGTTGAGATAGAGAGAGATTTTATTGCTCATTTTGCGATTTTTCGGAAGCTGAATTAAGAGGCCGCTGGCAGCTGAATAGAAGATCATTAAGACTTGTTCTCGAACTTGAAAGTATCAATAAGAACTTACATTTTGAGCTGCATAGAACGTACTTCATATCAATGATGGGGCTAAGTAAGCGTGTTTGTACCTGTTTTATGGGACTTTTGGTTGCTTGGGAAGCCATCTGCACGTGCTGAAAGCGGAGTGCACCTTTCGTGACACGATTAACGGACAGGTGTACATGAAAGAGTGCCTCCAGAAGCGGCTAGGGAGAAGGGAGGAAGACCAGACCACGGTCGGAGTAGAATGCCCTTTCGGCGGGGGGCATTTGAGTAGTGTGCGTCCGATCCTAGCAGTAAAGCATACAAAGATAAGGCAATACCTTCTACGTATGCCGAGCTGTTTAGGTACGTCGCGATCGTTGTGTAGGATACCTCCACCGCCGCGGAGTATCTGAGTAAAACGCGCTCCCTACGAGGGAAGCTGCGGGGATAAGACTATACCTTCTTCGTAGTGGAACTCGTAGGGGGAAGAGTATTTACGCCGCGAAATACTCTCGGGTAGGGTGACTTCAGGTCGTCGGCTGGTGAGTCACCTGAGTCGGTGTAGGATGAATTCTTCGCCGGGAATCATCCTAGTAGTCTTTCGTAAATCCCCGGACGTGTGCTGTGACCAGGATAAGCTGCTCTCGATTCGGCACACGAACGGGCAGAGGAGAGGGCCTCGAGCCAAGCCAAGCGGAGCCAAGATCTCGAGTCGTTAGAGGAGAGGTCCTTAGTCTTGAATCGTAACAAGAGGCCGGGTAATATGCTGGAGTTTGACTCGAACTAGAGTTGCCGATGAGCGCTTAAGCGCGGACTTGGTCTCCCATCTCGGGTATAGCCTTCGTTGCAGGTCCGGATGGGAATTATGGCCAGAGGCCCCAGGTGGACTTTATGGCGTAGGGGTACTTAGTATCATGAGTCTTCCAATTGCACCCATGGACCCAGAGTGGCATACGGGGGGGACTCGGTCGCTTGCCGTGCCTTGGATTGCAATCCGTATAAAGGATTTACCTCCTAGGTGATCAACTAATAAAAAAAAAGAAGTGGCTACGTACTCTCCTGAAGGCCCACAAAGTCCCACCAATCTTCTTGCCGGATTTGGCCTCATGGCAGTACTCCAAGGACGTGATGAAGTGGTATGCGGACAATAAGGTCGATTTCATGCCGAAAATGTTCAACACTCCGGAGCTTCGCCCCATCGAGAAGTACTGGGCGATTATGAAGCAGCACCTCCTTAAGCGACCTAAGGTAGAGAAGACAGTCGAAGAACTGAAGAAGGTATGGGTTTACATGCAAAAAAACGGTTGATTCACAGGTTGTACAGAATCTTATGGCCGGGGTTAAGGTCAAGGTGCGGGAAAATTTGGTGGCAATCGGATGAAAAGTCGAATTTTGTGTGTGGCAATTTCATCGTGGACACCCTTTAAGCTGTTAAGTTTTTGAAAATACGCTGATAAACATTATAAAAATAAAAAAAATCCTCTGGCACATGTAGAGAATAGAGCAAGTGGGATAAATATAAATGTCAGTTATATGAAACAATATTAGGCAATTAAGGAAAATGGAAAATGCACATTACAGCGTATTTTCTGCACAGAGATTAGCTAAATAGGCATTGGGTTTTCGAAACCTCTTCTAAGGGTGTAAATATAAACTTTTATTTCTGTATCAATGAGAATGTAAGGCACAATTTTCCCGTTTGTTTGGATAACGTGTCGCTATTAAGCCTACTCCTTTTCCGATGTTCCGCCTTCTTTCATTTGAACATATGAGAACTTTAAAGCGCTCCTGTAAGTGTAAAATGTGAGTAGGATACGATCATTGGATTGATAGAAAGGTTTGCTTTGATTGATGAATTGGAGGCTTCAACTCTTAATTTTGTTCCCAAAGCGGGCTTTTTTGTACATACTCCCAAGATAATTATTCAAGCTACTGCAAAGCTACCATTGTTGATACCGAACTATTTTAATTTTGCTATTCATAATTTCTTTGTACCTAATCTTTTTTTCAGCCAGGTATCAGGTATCAGAATGGGGGTAGGCTTAATAGCGGCACGTTATCCAAACATACGGGAAAATTGTGCCTAGCCTTTTTTTATCCAAGATTTCATCATTTACCTGAGAAACCTGAAAAACCTATAAAAGGAAGAAATAAATTCAATCTATTTAAGATGGCATAAAGCCTTTCCACTAGGGATTATTAGCATTAAAGCTCTTTTCTACATTCGGTAAGGAATGATAGAATGTTTTTTAAGTTTAATTTCTTAAACTCAGATTCGCTTAAAGCGTAAGATCCCAGAGTACGAAAACGTAGTCTGGCAAATGAGGGACAGTTACATATAAGATGGAAGGGATCTTCCACATCTGATTCACAACTACCACATACTGGAGATTCAGCACGCTGAATGTTGTGCATGTGATAGTTGAGTTTACAATGACCGGAGAGTGCTCTGATCAAGATGCTGCAATGAGATTTATTTAAAGATAATAAGTAACTCGATATGATTGGAGATGGTTTTCCTAAAAATAATTTAGTTTGTCGACAAGTGTCCAACTCTTCCCAGTATCGTTCATGCTGGTTAGAGGACCAAGTTTGAATTTGGTTTCTGAACCAACATGGCGATATTGGGACAGCCGGCTCTGGTCCGTAAAATTCCTTTTCCGACCCAGCTCTAGCGAGTTCGTCGGCGCATTCGTTTCCAAAAATTCCCTTATGACCGGGTACCCATAGAAGGTTTAATCCATTGCCTTCAGCAAGTTCTTCGATTGCTTTCCGGCATGCGATTACCAGTTTTGATCTAGAACTGGAAGCACTGAGTGATTTGATAGCTGCTTGGCTATCTGAACAGAAATAAATTGTTCTGAACATAATCTTCTTTTGAAGTGCAATTTGCACTCCATACATAATAGCATATAGCTCAGCCTGAAAGACTGTACAATATTTTCCTAGAGGTTGAGCATATTCTATGTTCAACTCGTGACAGTAAATTCCTGCACCTGCACGGCCGTTTGATAATGAACCGTCAGTATAGAATACAATATGAGAGGACATTTGGTCCTCTACGAAACCTGATAACCATTCTTGAGGAGAAGGAAATTTGACTTTAAACCCCATGTAGGGAAAACTACTCGAGAGTGTTAAATCGTTTGGCGCTAGATTAAACTTGTTTAATCTAACTAATTCAGGCCACACATTTGTATGACTCGATGATCTTTCGATATTTCCTGACAGCCAGAGACCAACTGCCTGTAGACGAAAAGCACATGAGAAGGCTTCCTGTTTTAGGAACAAGTGTAGAGGTTTGATAGAAAACAGAGCCTCTAGTGCTGCAGTAGGAGTTGTAGTGAACGATCCGGACATCCCCAAAAGACACATTCTTTGAAGGTGATTTAGTTTAGTCCGAACTGTTGCAACTTCTCCTTTCTGCCACCACACTAGACACCCATAGGCCAGAATTGGTCTTACTATTGTGGAATAAATCCAGTGAATATGTTTAGGTTTGAGTCCCCAGTTTTTTCCGATTGCACGTCGGCATTGTCCGAAGGCCATGCATGCTTTTTTGATTCTGAATTCGATGTGATCAGACCAGTTTAATTTGGAGTCAAGAATGACACCCAAATATTTAACTTGATTAGACACGGTGATTTCGGAACCATAAAACAGCAGAGGGCGCACCCCGCGGGTGATACGTTTTTTAGTAAATAAAACAATGTTAGTTTTTAGAGGATTAACTGAAAGTTCTACATGAGAACACCATCGTTCAACAGAGCGCAGAGCTTGTTGCATTATATCAAATAATGTGCTTATGCACAAACCTCTTACCAGCAGAAGATAATCATCTGCGAATCCATAGATTGGTATTCCACGGTCATTGAGTTTTCTCAACAAGCCGTCTGCAACTAGGTTCCACAAAAGAGGTGATAGTACACCTCCCTGTGGGCAACCACGTGTGCTAACTTTTGTTATTGAAGCCTGTCTTAAAGACGAATGAAGATTCCTGTTACTTAGCATTGCGCTAATCCAGTTAGTTATAACACTAGGCACTCCATGAAGCAGTGCCGCATCCATTATTGATGTAAACGAGACATTATCAAATGCTCCTTCTATGTCTAGAAATGCTCCTAGACATGATTCTTTCTGTGAAAAACTATTTTCAATATTATGTACTACGTTGTGCAGAAGAGTTAATGTTGATTTTCCTGTTTGGTATGCATGTTGTGTCGCATTAAGCGGATGTTGGACAAGGCATTCTTGCCTGATATGATGATCAATTAAACGTTCAAGTGCTTTTAATAGAAATGAACTTAGACTAATAGGACGAAAGCTTTTGGCTTCGTCGTATGATGATCGTCCCCCTTTAGGGATGAATTTCACGGCTGTCTGCCGCCAAAGTTTAGGAATATATCCATGAGCAAAACTGCTTATCATTATTTTTCTTAATATGTGTTTGAAATGATCGAAACCTTTTTGAAGCAAAACTGGAAATAAACCGTCACTTCCAGGAGATTTGTATTGAGCAAAACCATCGATTGCCCATTTGATCGATTCTGTAGTAACTATTTTCCGAGCAAAATGCAAGGAATCTAGACTTCCAGAAAAGAACTCAGGCTCTATCGATGAATCTTGATCAACACATCCTGGAAAGTGAGTATTGAAAAGACAACTTAATGTTTCTTCGTCGTTTGATGTATAATCACCACTAGGGGTTTTAAGGTATGAAACCTGATAATCTTTTGATTTGGCTAAGACTTTATTTAACCTACTTGCTTCGTGCAAGCTTGAAATGTTTGTGCAGTAGTTCTGCCAACTTGAGCGTTCGGCAGCTCTTGTTGCTTTCCGGTAAGCTCTGCGAGCCAACTTGAAAGCATCAAAACCTTCCGTGCGCCTTCGGTTTCAAGAGCGTCTGCAGTTTTTTCGTAATTTACTGAGATTTGAGTTCCACCATGGTGTACTGCTTTTGTTGAATTTCAACGTTCGTAAGGGACACGCTTCTTCATAAGAATTTAAAATAATTTCGGTGGTTTTTGCAACCACTTCATCCAACTCAGAAGGAGTAGTAATTTCAGGTGTATATCCATGAAATTTAGTAGCAAGATGCTCCAAATATAGGTCCCAATTAGTTGTTCTTGGGTTTCTGAATGTAATTGTTTCTAAAAACTCACCTGAGTGTTCAAAATAGATAAACCTGTGGTCAGAAATCGATTCTTCGTTAGGCACATGCCAATTTGAAATTTCCTGAGAAATTGTTCTAGAACAAAGTGTGATGTCAATCACCTCTTCTCTGTCACACCTAACAAAAGTTGGTTTATTTCCTACATTTAGAATTTCTAAATCAGTGCTGCTTAAATATTCCATTAAATTTGAGCCTCTCAGATTGATATCTGAGCTACCCCATACAAAATGATGAGCATTGGCATCACAGCCTATTACAAGAGGTGTATTTTGTGATTCACAGAATGAAATGACATTTTTTAAATCATCCGTAGGGGATGATTGTTCATATGGTAAGTATGCTGAACAGTAGACGTATTTTATATCAGGCAGCGAAACCTGAACGACGCAAATATCTCTTGTTGTTAGATTGGGTATAAGTGTTGCATTTAAAGAATTGTTTATCAATATACATGCACGAGGCATTATTCGGGCATTAGTCATTCCAATTACACTGAACACAGTAAAGTTTGGTTTGAGCAAATTCCCTAAGTAAAAAGTTCCATTTCGGAAATAGGGTTCTTGCACCAAGGCGATTGATGCAGTTCCATTAAGGATTAAACGACATAAGTTAAGTGTAGCGGTTCTTTTGTGCTGCAGATTTATCTGTGCAACCTTAATAGAAAGCATTTCTATCAAAGAATTCCACACATATTTCCATCACACACAAGAACCCCTGCACCTGCACCATCGACGCATGAAGCGGGGTATCCCATACAGGATGGAAATTTAAAAATCGTGTGTATAATCTGAATCCCACGAGTTGCCAGGAAAAATACGGCCCTTTGCACCAGTGCCTGGCTATAGTGCAGACCTTAACAATGTTCTGCTTAAGGTAGGATTATTATACACCCTCCTACCCCCACTTTGGGGCCCACAGGCACAGAACCACCCTTAAGCGGGTGTTTACAAAATTTAGGAGAATTCAACTCGTGCATGCGCATTAAAAGCAATAAGCACAATTGGTGAATCCTCCCTGAAGAAAACTTGGCTTAGAACTTCAAAATCCCAAGCCAAGTTTCCCCCCCTCCCAATGTGATAGTCGCATTTGAAGAATGACTAACGCATATGGGAAGTACTGGATAAGTCGCCTTTTACGACGTGGACCAGTATCCCAGTGGTAGTATTCTATAAGCCGCCACTACACAGCAAATGTATCAATGAGAATGTAAGGCACAATTTTCCCGTTTGTTTGGATAACGTGTCGCTATTAAGCCTACTCCTTTTCCGATGTTCCGCCTTCTTTCATTTGAACATATGAGAACTTTAAAGCGCTCCTGTAAGTGTAAAATGTGAGTAGGATACGATCATTGGATTGATAGAAAGGTTTGCTTTGATTGATGAATTGGAGGCTTCAACTCTTAATTTTGTTCCCAAAGCGGGCTTTTTTGTACATACTCCCAAGATAATTATTCAAGCTACTGCAAAGCTACCATTGTTGATACCGAACTATTTTAATTTTGCTATTCATAATTTCTTTGTACCTAATCTTTTTTTCAGCCAACTGAACGAATAAAAGACGATTACACATCCAAGCCAGTAGGTGCATTTGCGGAATATTTCCGAGCGGACCCAAGCAAACCGAAGGTCGGGGCCGTAGTGCTGGACATCGATGCTAATATCTGTCTACCCCAGCTGATGAAAGCTACTACTTACCTTAAGCAGAATCCCGACTGTCTGTTTATAGCTGGTGCAACCGATTACACAATTCCACTGGGCAGTGGTATGGAGGTCATTGGTTCCGGTCATTTCATTGACCTTTTGGAGAAAGCTAGCGGTCGCCGTGCCTTGGTGCTCGGAAAACCGGGCCAAGCGTTGGCCGAATTTGTTCTGGAACAGTTCCACATAACCCAGCCTGAAAGAACGCTGTTCGTTGGTGATATGTTAGTGTTTGTTTCAATGATTTCTGATTTTTGAGCAATACCATCATTTGAGTCCGGTTTCCATCCCATCTGAGGGGTTAGCGATGGTCAGTTCTACGAAAATGATAAGAAGCGACTTAACAATGGTAGACAAATTAGCATTTTTGTTTGTCTTCTCGTGCTTATCTACGCGTAACAACTGAAACGGAATATGAATTTGCGTTTAAAAGTCTTATTGAGTGAACCGAAATTTCGTGTCTAGCACATGGAAACAGGCCCGTTTGATGGCATTAAACAGATATGATCCGAAGTCGAACAAAACAAACAATGCTAAATTTTTTATTTTATTTTTTATCAGGTTACCCCAAGACATGGGTTTTGGTGCGAGATGCGGGTTCCAGAGATTGTTGGTGCTAAGCGGTGGAACGAACAAAACAATGCTGCTAGAACACGATAAGGAGGACGAATTACCGAACTATTATGCCAGCAGTTTTGCAGACTTCATTCAACTATTCAAAGAAATTTCGAGCGATGATTAAGATAAGTGAGGAAAGGATGTGATATTCTTGCAACAAATCATCATTATCAGCTAAATTTAATACTTAGTACAATTATTGTTATTAGTCGCAATGCAAAACATTGAATGAAGTACACAATTTATGTAAAACCACTATCACGTACTGCCGATATCAGTTGGTTTCCGAAATTTGACCTGGACCCAAACTCGGTACATCTTCAGCATTCTTCCCCGATTTACCTGCAAACGGCGATCGACGATGTTCTGCTCCTCGACCAGGCCAGCTCGTTCGAAAAGTGTTCGCAAATCTTCCTGGGTGAAGAAATAAACCAACGTTCCATCTCCACGAACGTAAAAGTTGTCCTTTAGGCATTTGCCCGGTTTAAAACGCAGCTGGGCCAGATCGTAGCGGCCATAGTCGCGTAGCAACAACAATCCACCCGGTTTAAGATAACGAGCTATTTGGTTAGCCACGTGTTGCATTCTGTCGAAAACGGGAAAGCAGCAATGAGTTTTAACAATCTTAATAAAGCTTAGTTTTTAGAGACAGTTGAGCAACAAAGCTGTTTTGATTTTGAGTAGTTTTTTAACGCATATTTCTAAGTTCGAGTTTTCCTTGAGGGTGGTAGGTACTTCTGTCAAGAAAGCCTTGGTGGGGTAAAAAGCCAACGACTGTATGTATTTTGATGAAATTTTTTTAAAGTTTTAAGTGCATTCTTCTTACACAAATGTGGTCTTGAAATCGATGTATTATAATCTATTGCTAAATTTAATCAAAATAAAGGTGTCCACTGCGCCTTCTAGTTTGAGTCATACTATAAATCCATGCTTGACAAGATGTGACAACAACCCTCTCAAAACAATGATAGTTAACCATCTTTATCAAAAATAAGCACACCGTTACCCCGACCCATGGAAACCCAGGGTACGGTATTTTGTATGTTATACATTACCCCTTTATTTTAATTCTGACGCAGGTGATCGTGGAATTAATACGAGCATTTAAAAATACATTTTTAAACAACCACGGAGCGTCGAATGATAAATACCAAATAAGGTATTGACGTAGGTATACGGATTTACAATATTTTGAAATTTGGAACTTTTAGGATGAAAGTCCTTAAAACGTTTAAATAAAGTACAATTTCATAAGACACAAAGAAAAATCGACTAGAATTTTCTTTGAATAAAACATAAAATCTACCTTGTTAAAGCACTATGAGGATCATGGTAAAAAATGTGTTTTTTCAAAGCTTTTGTTAAGCACAATTTTTCCGTATGTTCGGATAACGTGCCGCTATTAAGCCAACCCCCATTCTGATGAGGACCTGCTGTAATATGGTGATAAATGTATTTTCAAAGTTTTTGTTACAAACGAAAGATAGCTACTTACTTTTCAGGATCAATAGCCGACAGGACAAAAATGAGCACCACAATGTCAATGCTGTTCTCTTCGAATGGAACATCCCACCGGTCAGCCGTTGCATCCAACACGAAAGCCTCGCAACGTTGCCCATCGTATTCTTTACTTTCCTTGAGAATTTGAATGGCTTGCTTGGAAAAATCGCTGGCGTAGATTCGAAGATTTTCCTCCACACTGTACTTAAGAATTGGAAAGACCGTATTCCCCACACCGCATCCGATCTCGAAAATGGTTCTGATAGTGTTGTTAGCTTCCGGTTTAGGGTCTTGTTGATTAGCTGTGGAGCTACCTCCATCGATACCCTCCGCAAAAACCCGTTCAGGGGCGTCTTTCGTGTTGTGAGGAGCCAGTTCCGGGAATTCCGTAAATAACCAGTGTCGGTCTTTGAAAAAACGGTTCTGGTGAATGTCGTAGAATTTGTCCCAATTCGTGTCGGCATCGTTTTCCAATTTACTAACTTGGTCATCAGTCATCTTTATGGATGAGTTTTTAAGAACACTTTCCAGTGCCTCACGTTCCTGTTGCTCGTCCCATTCCACGTTGTCCCTAAAATTAAATTAATAACGTTATGAGTAACAAAAATCTACTCAGCCCAACAATGGAAGAATCCCGGACCACAAACCAAGTGTTAAAATCGAACACCCGGGCCGGATCTTTTAGAAACCGTTCGCCCACCCGTGGTTTCTTTCGGTACCGGGTGAATTCATAGTCACAAAAGCTGGCTGATCGTAAACTGTTATTAGAAGCAGAGCCCAGCCAAGTTCTGAACCCGGAACGGAACCATATCCTACCAAGCATTGTGCCGGAATACATCGTCGTCTTCGGAAAGGAATCGGTTGCCAAATTGAGGTCGCTTGATGATTTCACCACTGGCTTCGCTTGGCAGCGTATCTTGGGTTGATTCAGTCATCTATTTACTGAATAACACTTTAAAAACTTACTAAAAAAACTAAAAAATCCAACATGTGCCGCCGGCCGACGCGAACGATGCGAATGGGGAATGAAACGAAAGCGAATATTGTGGATATCCAGACCAAAACAAAAAGAAACCGCATTTGAAAACTGCTGCACGCAACTTTCGTTTAAGCTATTTATTAAAAATTACTACCCAAAATGTTTACATTTAACACACTGAAAACATTTAACATTCAACACAGAAAGGAATGCTCATGGCTGCGTAGCCCTAGCCTCTGAAATCCACAAAGTTGACGAAACCCTTGGCCGGCAGCAAGTGAAGGCGCTGGTTCCGGATCGCTAGCAATAGAGATCATTGATCTCATCCCTATGCGTCGGACCGTCGGTGCCGGACCCTTATGTTAGGAAGGTGTATAAAAGCACTGATGATAAAGTAGAATTTTAAAGTGCGCAGCGCACTAACTTGGACTGTGCATGGACTGTTATATTTGTGGGATATATCAAACCAGTCTTTCACTTATTTACAAGCTAATTGTTCCTTGGAAAAACGTTGAACGGATAATTGGAGCTGCAAAACATTGCATACAACAGAGTCCTATATTTGCAACAATTCAACTAGACCAGGGGTCACGGAACTTTTTGAATCAATACCCCAAAACATTTTTATTTAAGTTGATTTTACCCCATGACGAAGAGCAAAAAAAACGTATCCGTAAGCACTAAGCGAGCTCTCAAAACGTGTTATGCCTCAGGGGGAAATATGCACTTCTGCATATGCCGCTTAATCCTTTATTTTTTAAATAAAACCAACAAATTCATAAAATTGCAAAACGAAAATATACACTTTTCACCCACAAAATATTCACTGTTACCCCCAAGAATTTCACTTTTACCCCATTTGGGGTAATTTACCCCGGTTCCCCGACCGCTGAACTAGACAAACGACAGAAATATTACATGCAAATCGATGAAGGGTTTTCCAGAAAAATACAATAATAAAACTTTTTGATTCAACAGTTTTTCAATGCTCATCAAAAACACATTAAAACTCAATTATAATAACTCAAATTTAATATTTCAAAATCTAATAGAAATCAAATGGCGCGAAAACTGGGCTATTATTATATTTTAACAAGCTGATGATGTTTTCTGGTTTTAGGATAAGATTCCGGTTTGAGATTTTATGTCTATAACAGTAAACATATTTAAATTTTAATTTAGCCTAAAACCCTGGATAACACTTCCCGCTAAAATAATCTTATAAAAATCTTAATTTTTTGGATATTTGACACAATCAGTGTGTGTAACATTTCACAAAATCTAGTTTGGTCGCGTTATTGAGTAATTGACGAAAAAACATTTCTCATGTCCATTTTCACAAGTGTGAGGATCTTAAAATTGAAATTGAAATTTTGTATTTAGCCGGTGCAGATGCTCTAAGTTATGCTGTAAAATGTGTAAAACTCTTGTAGTGTGTTAAAATCACCCCTCGTTGATGTCAAAATCTTCAAAAAAAAATCTGCGGATTGTTTACATTAATTTTGTAATAAAATTGTAGTGATTTTCTCCGTTTTTTCCATAGAAAACTCTAGATATTCTCATTAAATAAAGAGAGCCAACATGGAAACTAAGACTTCTGAATCAAGGTATGTGCTGTTTTTTTTTTCTTAATTAATTTCCATTCTCATCGAACATTCATGATCCAAACAGTGTCGCACCCGACAATCGGACGGCGGAAGAGGAACCTTCTGATGGGCTGATGGAATACAACACGAAGCTAGACCCGGCTGCGCCCCCTGGTGCCTTCATCGAGCCTATGCCCCAAGAGTGGACAGAAATCACGACTGAGTTTTTCGACTGCGTCAAGGAACTGCAGCTGGGGGAGCTTATTCACGATAACATGTTCGGTCTTTTTGAAGCAATGTCTGCAATCGAAATGATGGACCCCAAAATGGATGCCGGAATGTGCTGCAATAAGGAGGCCACTCCGCTGACCTTCCAGACGGCGGTTGAGGTGAAAATGTTTTCCAGAGATTTATTTAAAACTTACATTTTTAAATTAATCTTTGATCTTTTTAGACGAACTGTATTAAGCTGGTCAATTTGAGTGCTCCTGAAGCGATCGGCATTATCGACGCGGTTTTCTCGTGTACCGTATCCTGGCTTGAAGGTCACTCAATGGCTCAGACAGTCCTCACGTGCCTGTATTTGCACTATCCGCAAAAAATCGAAGACCGGTCGCTGAAGGCATTTGCTTGCGCAATCTTGAAAATGCTCTCTCTGATCCGGAACTTCATTATGTGGGCCCGGGTTTACGAGGAAGAGGATTTTCAACTCAGCACCTATGGGTACGATCTGTGCAAGGATCTGACCGAAGCCAAGGCTTGTAATATGCTCAAGAGTGCCGAGGAGGATTTGGTCAAGAAAGCCAAAGACACCGAGGATGAAAAGGAAAGAGAGGCCATCAATGCACTGATTTGCCGGTTGAAGTTTACCAGGTTACTACTCCAGTGTTTGGTAGCTCTGTACCCAGAGAAGGTGAGTAATAATTTTGTGTCGTTCTTTGTTACTGAAAAATGATACAGCTTAGTTGTGAATTTAAATCAACCTTTTCGATAGTTGTTATTTGAAAAAGTTTGATGTGCTTCGTTTTTACAAATTTCAATGAAGCAATAATAATCAATCCAAAACTCAACACCACATAAAAGCTTGTTACCAGATCGAGTATTAAAACTTTTTTTAAATTAAACTGAAAACGTTATCTTAATTTTGTTGCATCATAATTTCCACATTGATTTGACACACTCATTTGCTACGGCATCTTTGTCAAACTAATTGTTTTAACATTTTACTGATTGTCCGATTTCTTAACAAATTCCTGCTGAGATTTGAAAATTTTGGTCAAGAAAACGGAATGTTTTTAGAGTTAATAAATTAAAATCTTGTGGGGTTGAATTTATTTCTTGACTCACATTAACTTTTGAAAGGACAAATCATTCCAAAATGCCCGCATAATGTTAGCCTGGAAGAACTATTGGTTTTATAACACGTGACCAAAAAATTTAGAACTCATCCAGGACCCTGGACCACAATTACATACCAGCATATAATAAATAATATGTTATGTCTCTTCTTAAATTTGTCGAAGATTCCAATCTGCAGTGTATTTTTTGATATTTTTTTATCTAATCAGTGGGTCTAGAGAGCTCCAGCAAAAATGGTAATACTCTAAAAAAATAGGTTCTTGATGTGTTGAACTATTATAGTTCCTTTTTTGTGCTCCAGCATGTGGTCAACTCTGGATATTGGAACTCTATTTTGATGATTTTTCCCAGCCATTCAGAAATGATTTTCAAGTTCTGCTGTGCGATTGACATTGACGATTGTACCCTATTTTTCGTTAAAAGGTACAAGTTTATAAAACTTGCATAACTTGTTTCAGAACGTATCTCCAACAAAAACGGAAATGATAGACATCGTGAAAACGCTCAATGGTGCCCTAGAATTGACCCAGTTGATTGAGAAAACAATCGAGTTGGGAACACAACCGGAACCGGGATGTAAGTTTGCGTTAACCTAGTATGGAAAAACAATTTATCATATTCTTATAACTTTCTTTAAGCGGACACCCCAAATTCGATGGGCTTCTCGATGATGGTCAATCAACGGCTGTTGCCACCGACCTTTCCACGATACACCCGAATCAAGGATCGATCCGTGTGCATCCAATATCTGGCGGAATTTATCCAACGGCTCAAGCATGCCTGCAAAATAGTACACTGTCACGACTTTCACAGTGCTTTGGTAAAAATGCGGGCTGAGATTCAAAGAGCATTTCCCCAATAATATTTGAATTACTGTTTTCAGAATTTCTTCATGGATTTCTGTAAAAAGTTCAGCCCATGTCTACTCTCCCGAAGCATTCTACAAACGCTATATTTTCCCGGCCATTGCGTCGTTTTCGGAACTAAGAAACTTACAGAAGTATTGAAAGAGTCCGCCAAAGCGTTCATTGCTCCACCAGTGCTGTTACCCGATAATCCTCTATTCACCAACCCTGCGGTAGGCTTTAAATCCTTAATTTTTGTCATCGTACCATCTAAAAGCTTATTACATTTACAGGCATGCAACTGTGTCGATTCTTTCTTCGCTTACAACGAGCATATCTTTAGCGTCCTCTTTGAACTGCGTGGATACAATCGGGCTCGGCAGCGAGATAAGCTTGCTTATGAGCTGTCCAGCTTTGCCAACCTCCAAGACGAAGCCGAACGGGTAGATGCCTACTTGCACTCGCTTTCGATGAAGCACGAAAACCCTCGGCAGCATTTGGCCTGTTTCGGAACCTGGGTCTTGTATCATTGTCTACGGTCCATGTCATTTTTCTTGCTCTCCGGATTAGAGCTGGAGTTGTACTCGGTTCACGAGTATCTGTACATTTTCTGGTACCTTTACCAGTTTATATTCGGATGGATTGTGTCGGCATTGACCAGGGCTGATGCTTTTCTCATGGAGCAAGACAACATACCCGAACCGAAAGGATCCGCCAAGGGTAACCAGAAAAAACCGAAAGTCAAAAAGCGGAAAGGAAAATCGGACGGTAAAGAAATCATTTTCAACCAGGCCATGCAAAACATGTGCGGTGGTTATTACAAAGCTTTGGGGGGATTCATTGGTGAAGATCGTATTCCGGAACCTCTAGCGATGTTCGACAACGAAAAAGTGAGATTCGAGCATCGTTTTGCTCCGTTTGCTGCATTATCAACGCCGCCACCGATGGGATACTCGGATTTCAAGCTTATGAAGTCATACTTGCTCAAATCTCCGCCGGAAGAATTGTACGCATCAGCTGCCAAACATTTCCATGAGGCGCGCTCACTGCTGGAGTCTTATCCTAATCCGGATGAGGAGGTGAAATTTAAACAATTGAATTAGAAGAAGGTTCTATGTATAAATCGTTTATAAAATGTTCTCTTTCAGTGGCATGAAATAGTAAAGGTGGCCAAGATGAACTTCGTGATGATGAACTTGCTGGCAAGTGGGCTAAATCGGCAATCGAAAACGCAACCGGAGTTTGACTTTTCCTACCATCGATATTTTCCGATTATCAAGCAGAAGAAGTAGACATTGATTGTCAATGAGTGTGTTCATGAATATATTCTAGATTGGACGTTTGTTGTGTCGTACTTTCTCTGTATTTATTATTTACTCGCTGAATGCAATAAATAGATATAAACCTTATTTTTGTGATTGTTTTTCATATGGTACTTCGAAAACCCGTCGATTTGCCTGATAAAAAACTGAAGTGGTTCTAAAACAACCTTGGGTTTTGAACAAATAGTTGGATTAAAGTTGGAGATGTCTACAAAACGGGATTCCATACTTGGCTGGGTATATGACTCGAGTTATATTCCCAGGTAGAACTGCATTCGTCAGACAGGATCACATCATGATTTAAAACGGTTACTGGTGGAGTTCCTCAAGAGAGTGATCTAGGTTCACTAGGTTTCGATTTATTTATGAGCGACTATTGTTAACTAATCTACTCTGAACGAGTTTTGATTATCGATTTAGAACGTTCCTAGAAATTTTCTTCAATATGGCAAGAAATAATTATGGATGTTTGCATTTTTTTTAATCAGTTTGATTTAAAAAACTAGAGCTATTAAGAAAAAAAACTCATTTAATTTCTGGTCTCAGCGCCTCCAAATTAGTCAAAAAAAAAATAAGTACCCCCAAGCTGTCAGATAGAGATAATATAAATAAATTTCTGAAAATGATTGAAAATAATAGAAAATCGAAACGTAAATTTTATTATAAACTTCAACATAACTGCAACTATTTTAAATGAAAAAGGCTTTAGGTTTCTGTGTAGCCGATTATTGCGATTCGCCACACTTCAATGTCGAATAGATTTAGTTTTTGTTTCTTTCATCTACCATCTCTGAAGTGAAATTGGGTTTGCATTTAATGTATTTTTTTTTTTCGAGAAATATGCCTTTGTGATTTTTTGTTTTGAATTTGTTTTATTTAAGCCATTTTACGACTATTCAAGCTGCATTGATTTAGGTATTCGCAAGTCTGGAAACAAGTTTTGAGTTTTTTTAAATGATCATTATTTTTTGGTTCTACCAATTGTGTAACGAATCACTGTTCTTGAGCATATTCAATTTTCAGCCTATTAAATTCTTCATAAAGATCGCTTTGAAACTTTGTGGTCCCCTGTTTATTTTTTCAAAGACCTTCAACAGGCATGTATTTTCCAAAAGATTTGAATACACTTTTTTTTATTAACAGCAGCGAATGTTTTAACGTTTTCTTCCATTGAATATCCAAATCGTTTTTTTTATTAGTGAACAATTTTATCGGATGATTTGGAGCAATTTTTAAGAATTGTTTTTGCATGCAAGTAAAGAATTTGGGATGGCAACATTTTTATCATTGTAGTTTGAAAGGGGATTCCATAAATTGTCATTACCATACCATCTTATTGTGTGAAAACTCGTTTTTTACCAACTCTGATAAATATTACTTTAAAATGTTTCGATTGGTGCTATACCTGAACTATGCGTTGCCTTCATGTGTTTCTTAACAAAATGGAAGTAGTCTTCAATCAACCCCCTGGCAACTTAACAGTTCTAAATGCCTTTTTGGTGGAGATAAACCACAAACAGAATTCTTCAAGTGTTCGAATTGCGCAGGTAATCATTCCTCTAATTCCATAGACTGTTCCGTTAGGGCAAAAATTAAAGTTTCAAGGAAAATCCCAAAGTTGTCAAACAAATTTCTTCTCCTCCTTCTTCTTTTTCATCATCACACGTCAGGCCGGCAAACAATCTGCCTGTTCGCGGTCAGCCTTGGCATAGATTAGAATCACATCTTGGTAATGCTCGAAGTGATTTTAATGTTACCTGTGCTGATTCAGCGCCACAGGCTCGTTGTTTAACGTTCTCAAAGGTGGTTGAAAGTGGGTTGCCTGCTCGGGTAGAACTAATGGGAAAAAACCAAGTCTCAACGTTCATGCGAAGGCTTGGAAAAATCCCAGAAATTCAAATACCTTCATTTTCTGATCCTAAAAATGTTGTTGATTTGGGTGAGATTACTGAGGAAAAAGTAAAATTTTTGCATCAAAATTTAATGGAAATGAAAGCAAATTCAATGTTTCCAAACTTCTTTAAATTATGCTAACAAAATTATTATGACTTTAAGATTCCCTCATGGATCCAAACAGATGTTTAAATATTATGAATTGGAACGCTAGATCTTTGCTGGCTAAACAAGGTGAGTTCTTCTTATTTATGAAAACTCAAAACATACATATTGCTGCCATCAGTGAAACTTTTTTAAAGCCGGACAATAACTTGAAAAGCAATGCTTTCTTTAAAATTTTGCGAAATGATCGACTTGATCGACAAGGTGGGGGTGTAGCTATTGTCATCAATAGTCGTCTCAAATTTAATCTTCTTCCTTCTTTCAATACAAAAGTCAACAATTGGAATTGAATTAGAAACTTCTATGGGGAAAATTTTAAATGTTTCCACATATTTGCCTTTCCAATGTAGCGGTGAACAAAAAATTTTTTAGAGGGGATATTTATACAAACTCACCAGAAACAAATCTAAATTTTTAATTATTGGTGACTTTAATGCAAAACACTGATCTTGGAATAATATTTCATCAAATTCTAATGGGAGTATTTTATTTAATGATTGCTCTGCAGGTTATTATACTGTTGAACATCCTAATGGGCATACTTGTTTCTCTTCAATTAGATATCCCTCCACAATTGATTTGGTTCTAACGGATTGAAGCGAGCATTGTAGTCAATTAGTTACTCATGCGGACCTCGATTCAGACCACCTTCCAGTAATTTTTTCTTTATCCCAAAGTCCCATTGAAAACCCTTTGAAATCAACTTTTAACTTTCAAAAAGCGAACTGGGAGCGGTATAGAAATTTTATTGAACGTAATTTGGATATAAATGTTCCACTGAATTCAATAGGAGATTTTGATTTGGCTGTAGAAAATTTGACAACTTTATAGTCAATGCTAAAGCCGCTTCAATACCCAAAGTTAAGCATAAATTTAATCAACCTTTGATCGATGATGATCTTCAGTTTTTGATGATACGACTAAAAAACATTCGTCGACGCCAATATCAACGAGCTAGAGATCCTTATCTGAAATTTATTTATTGCGACCTTTAAAAAGAGATCAAACGTCGTTTATATTTCATTCGTAACGAAAATTTTGCATAAGCAGCAGAGGAGATAAAACCCTACTCAAAGCAATTTTGGAAATTAGCTCAAATTCTGAAAAAGCCCCAGAAACCAATTCCTACATTGAAAGATGGAGATTAACTTCTCTTAACTAACGCTCAAAAATGAGCCCACCAATTCTGTCTTTTCATGATGTTAATTCAAACGTTATAAGCCCAGTTGATGTCCAAATTTCCCTCGAATTTGATGATATTCTTTCTAAACAAAATGTATTTGAAAGTTCCTGTGAGACAAATATTGATGAATTTTAATTGATTTAAAAAAAAAATCAAAAGCATGAAAGCTCCGGGGAAAGATGGGATTTTCTATATTTTTATCAAAAAGTTGCCTGAAAGCACTTTAAATTTTTTAGTTAAAATCTTCAATAAATTTTTTCACTTGGCCTATTTTCCCAATAAATGGAAAAATGCCAAAGTAACTCCAATTTTGAAACCTGCATGGAAAAGTCCTTCAAGTTATCGACCAATTAGTTTGCTTCCTTCTTTAAGTAAACTGTTTGAGAGAGTTATTTTGAATAGAATTATGATTCACATTAATCAGAATTTTATTTTCCCTGATGAACAATTTGGTTTTCGTCATGGGCATTCTACTACACATCAACTTTTGAGTGTAACTAATATGATTAACGCTAGCAAATCTGAAGGTTATTCAACTGGTGTTGCTCTTCTAGAATAGCTTTTGACAGTGTTTGGCACAAAGGTTTAGTAGCTAAATTAGCTCGATTTGATTTTCCTGTATATCTCACTAAAATAATTCAAAATTACTTGACTAGTCGAACTTTAAAAGTAAGCTATCAAAATTCATGCTCTGAAAGGAAACCCATTAGAGCTGGTGTCCCTCAGGGCAGTATACTTGGGCCAATTTTATAATATATTTTCACTTCTGATCTTCCTGATATTTCAGAAGGAAAGGCAGAAGATTATTTGCTGACAACACTTTGCTTTCAGCCAAAGGTAGGAATTTACGGGTGGTACGCAGTAGATTGTAACAAAATTTAAATTCCTCTTTGAATTACATGAAAATGTGGAAAATTTCTCCTAACGCTTCATGTTTCGCAAATCTAAGAGAGAGATTTCAGAACGATCATCACCCAACGTTTTATTGTTTACTCCAGCTTCAGCATCATCATCAATTCCTGGCAAAAAAAAAAAAAAAAAAAAAAAAAAAAAAAAAAAAAAAAAAAAAAAAAAAAACAGCATCATCATCATTGGTTCCTTGCTTCTTGGTATCCTTCTCTGGCGATGCATCATTTCCATGCGAGTGATCCAACAATTTACGGTTGCGTCTGGTCATCGTTGCAGAGTAAGTTGTCGCACAAACGCTTCACGGTGATACACACCTCCGGCTATTGTTATTGTGGATGCGGTTCACCAATTACAATATAGAATCACCGATTCAATCGAAATTACGGATTGGAAAAAAGCGATTGTCTATAAAAATAAATGATCGCACTTCTAATGTTCCGGAAGATACGCCATTCAAGAAACAGTTTCCAAAACTGCTCAACAAATTTATGTCGAATAAATAAATTTTAGTGATTAGTAATCTATAGGGATCTGATCAGTTCATTATTGAGCTGAACACCTAATTTTATGTAACAATGTAATATAATTGTAACAGGGCCGTAGGAAGAACCGGCTCATGGGGGGAGGGGGGGGGGGGGGTTTGATGACAATTATTTTTCTGAACCATTTTTGCTTAAAAAAACGTTTGCACAATGCACAAGTGAAAAAAAAAACTATTTAGGGGGAAGTCGTCTATGGCCGGACATCGCCTATGGCCGGACAACATAGATTTTTCGCAAACACAATATCCTAAAAATGTTTTAACGCCATGAAAATAAAGTAAATAGTAGCCTGATATGGTGTTAGAAATATGGTAATCTAATCTGAAAAGGTAAACCAATGATAGGCATTTAAAGCTTTTGCCTAGTAGTACGGAGAAAATCGCCTAAACTTTGCATTTGTATTGTGGTCAGTTTATTCGGCTTGTAAAATTTGAACTGCACATGAACGACATCGTTGATTGGTTATCTTTCGACTACAGTAGATATAAGGTAATAAAACGGAAGTTCAAACGAAATATTAGGAAAATAAAAAAAAATGCGATTTGTCTATGACCGGACACCAAGTTGTTGTCTATGACCGGACAAGAAAATATTAAAAATTATAGATGATTTCAACTTGAAACTTTCATTTTTTCATCTCTATAGCACCCTCTAATGGTTAACAGAAGATAAGGATTCAATAACGAAACTATATTTGGTCCTCTGAGAAACTTTAGATTTTGCTGTCCGGTCATAGACAATTTTTCTCTAGTTTATGGAAAACAAATGTTTCATTCTGGTTTGCCAAAAAAACTTTTGTTACTGGCTCCATAGAACGTTTAGTATTGGAAAACACATACTCACAAGACCTGTGCAAGTGATTTCAGTCATTTTGCTACGTTTTTGTGCCATTGGTGACAACTTTGGTGAAGTAATTCGTAGTGTCCGGCCATAGACGACACTTTTGGAAATGAGTGAAAACTAACATGAAATGATTTCTCTTACCACATGAATATGTTGTAAATTAATTTTTTTCTAATATAGTTAAGTGATCATAATATTGATATTCTTTAAATCAGTAGAGGAACCAATATTTACAAAAATCTATTTTTGAAGTTTTTGCTTAAAAACCTTAAGTGTCCGGTAGTAGACGACTTCCCCCTATACAAAGTACAAATTATTCAGGTTAAAGTTTTTTGCATTATCAGACCAAGCCCACCGGGCGTTGCTATTTCGGACGGTATTTTAGATGTTTTGATTGGTTGTGTTTTTATCTACTTAATGATTTTCGCACCCATTGTTGCGATCCAGGTTGGTATTGGTGTTTGTTTATTTTCTGATAGCGACGACTGGCTGCGTTGCTACCGAGTTGCTACATAAACGCATCCTGTAACAACCTACTGCTCGAATGCTATTTCTCGAATCAAGTAAGCAAGTGTTGGTGCGATGATGGGTTGATAGATATGTTGCTGAATGTACTCGATTCGAGGTTTAGCAACCATTGCACAGTGGGGATTTTCGAGCCAAAAAAGGTACCCAATTCAGGCAAGAATGCCTTGCATGAAAAAACAACCATTTATATGTAAAAAAACACGAGGAATCGAATGGCCTACACCGCTTTCTGATAAAATGACTCGTAACGTCTCATTTTGCCCGATTTCCCCTATTTTTTTGGGTGTAAAGTTATAATTCCGATTGTAGCCACCTACTTTGCAACAAAAAGTCATATAAACCATACTTATTTATGTAAAAATGTCAGCTGAATCGAATGGTGTACTCCAATTTTTGTTTCTACTACGACGAGTGGCTCATTTGCCTCTTTTCCCCTAAATTTAAGAATTTTTTCAAAGAAATGCAATCAAACAAAGTGTAATCTAAAAATTTTTCATCATGAATGATCATTTTTGGTAGATTTATTCATATTCTAGCTAATCGCGTCACTTTTTTGTACTAGAATGAATATAAATGGCTAAATATCCCCAACCTCCCTAGCTTTTTTAAATTTATGCATAAATTTCACTGTAACAATCGAGCGATTCACATACCAAATGCAAAAACCAAGTGATTTAGTGTAAAATTTGTCGCTGAATCGAGTGGTGTACACCGTTTAGTGCTCAGCTTACGAGAATGGCCGCAATCACCCCGATTTCCTCTAAAATCGAGCGATATGTGGAAAAAATCATTATAACAAATGACAATGTATCATAAAATGCACAAAAATGATTGAAACAGGTGTAAAACTTATTGCTGAATCGAATGATGTACACCGCTCAGCGTTCAGTTGACGAGAAGAGCCTCAATCACCCCGATTTCCCCTAAATTCATTAAATTTCTTTGAAAAATACATTGTTACAAACGAGAATTTAATTTAACAGATACAAAAAACATTGAATCGAGTGCAAAACTTATTGCTGAATCAAATGATGTACACCGCTAAGCGTGAAGTTGACCAGAAGAGTCACAACCACCTGTAGGGTTCTAATAGAAGAATGTCTAAAACATAACGATCGTGTATTAAAAATAAGGAATAGATAATGAGCGTGTATAAGTGGCGGGTAATCTATCGGGAGTGTGTAAAAAGAAGCGGACGTGAAAAGTGGTGACGCCGGAAGATTTACGGAAGTGGAAAACCGAAATAGGAAGCGACGGAAACTCCTCTTTACTCTCGGAATCGGAGACTCGACAACTGGCGACGAGGAGGGTAATACGAAACTCAACGTAAGTTTATTTTTGAATACATTTTCGAGGATTAGGATTTTTTTTTCTTGTTTGCTGCATACACTAAGTTAGGTTAGATTTTAATTTTCAAATGAAAAACGCGTTCGGCAATCATTGTAGAATAATGAGAACGGTAGTGATGGAAGTTTTTTATTGAATATATGATTGCTAACGAGCGAAGCTAGGGGGCCCGCTCTAGGATAAGTTTCTTAAAGAAGTGACAACAGTGGCTAGGGGGCCTTGTTGCTGATTGTCGTGGCTAGGGGGCTCGATGACCGAAAGAACAACAGTGGCTAGGGGGTCCTGTTAATGGAGTTCGTGGCTAGGGGGCCCGATGAGAGGAATAACAGTGGCTAGGGGGTCCTGTTCATAAGCGTCGAGGCTAGGGGGCCCGGAAATGGAAAGAATTAGCAACAGTGGCTAGGGGGTCCTGTTGATGTAGATTGTGACTAGGGGGCCCGGAAAACAAAATTAATCAACAGTGGCTAGGGGGTCCTGTTCATGAGCGTAGAGGCTAGGGGGTCCGACAAATGAAAATCAGTGGCTATAAATATCTTGATAGGAAGCATAATGTATGGTACGAGAACATGCTAATTATTTTCACATGGTTTTTAAAGAAAAATAAAAGTATCGAAGTGAACAGAAATAGATTCTGAAGTGGATACTAATTGAATGTTTTGTTTTAGATGGATGAGAGCCGTGCTTTGCCAATGTTCCGTTGTGAGCAGATCGAAAATAGTAAATTGGCAAAGGAATGGGCTGATTGGAGAGGAGCTCTAGAGTGCTATTTTGAGTCATGCCAAATTACGGATCAGAAACTAATGCGAGCCAAAATGCTTCATCTCGGTGGACCACAATTGCAAAAAGTTTTTCGAAGTCTCGAGGGAACCGAAAGTTTTGCTACGGTCTTAATCGAAAAACCGTGGTACAACGTAGCCGTGGATTGTTTGGATGCTTATTTTAAACCACAGAGGCAAGATGTTTTGGAACGACATAAGTTGCGTGAAATAAGACAAGGCTCGAATGAACGTTTTGGACATTTTGTATTGCGTTTACGTCAGCAAATCAAAGATTGCGGTCTCGAAAAATACTCCCTCGAAGTACGAGAAGTTTTGGAAGAAATTCTCCTTACGGACGGCATAGCTGAAGGATGTACTTCTCTGGATCTACGACGTAAAATCTTCGAAAAGGATAGAACATTAGCTGAAATTGAAGCCCTTGGCCAGTCATTTGAAAGTGTCAAGATACAGGAGAGCGAAATGAACAAACATGCTACAGGTTTTCACGATAAGAATCAACTAGATGTTCATAAGATTCAATCGCGACCGTACAGCTTTGATAAGAAACAAAATAGAGTCGTTAATCGTTTCTACAAATTTCAAGCAGCAAGTGACCGACCGGAATCTAAGATTTTATGTTATGGTTGCGGCGGTTATGGACATATTGCCAAGTCTTATAATTGTCCAGCAAAAGGAAAACGTTGTCCAAGATGCAATGCATTTGATCACTCGGAAAATGTCTGTCGTAGGCAGACAGTCAATAGACAATTTCGTCATATGCAAGATCAACGTACATCGAAAAAGGTAATCTTGGTGAATTTATTTCCATAACACATTTCATGATAATTATGTTAATTAAATCCTTTCCCAGGGCATGTCTACCTCAGTAATGTCAATCAACCAATCCAACGAACAGAAACCTGAGCAACAAGATGTCGAAAAAGAAGTTTCTCAAGAAGAGCAAAAGGTCTACTACACATTTTATACTGGAAACAAATCAAATGAAATCGTGTGCCATATTGTTAATTTGTGCCTTTGTTAATTTAAATTACCTCCAATACTTGTTTTTGTTTGATTAGTTTTAAATTCATTGTTAGCTAAAAATAGTGTTTATTCATTCCATTGTTCTATTTGCTTTCCCACTGAAATCTCCTTGACCTGATACAATGTAATTTTACAAAAAGGTTATCGTCACTGAATAAAGAAACAATTACAATTACAATATTGGTGGAGTACCAATTGATTTGTTTGTTGACTCTGGCTCAGATGCAAATTTGATCACATCGGATACATGGGAGTTTTTAAAGGCGAATAATGTCAGAGTGGAGCGTTGCACTAAAGGAAGCAACAAGGTTTTAAAAGCGTATGGATGTGACAATCCTTTGGTAATTCATGGAACTTTCCATGCAATTATTGAAGTCGGCAAACGAAGTGCACAAGCGGAATTTCTCGTGATTGCTAAAGGACAGCGCAACCTTTTGGGGGATTTTACATCCAAACAGCTAGGTGTATTGATAGTAGGATCGAACATTAACCAAGTGACAAGCGAAAGTGCAATGCAACCTTTCTCAAAAATCAAGGATGTACAAATACAGATAGTCATGAACCCCAATGTGGCACCAGTATTCCAACCGCTACGTAGAATACCCATTCCGCTGGAAAGTGAAGTCAACAAAAAGCTGGACGATTTGCTAGCCAGGGATATCATTGAGGAGAAAACTGGACCCACCACTTGGGTATCACCTTTGGTTGTAGCCAAGAAAGCTAATGGGCAAATACGATTGTGTGTTGATTTACGTCGCGTCAACCAGGCGGTCGTCAGAGAAAGACACCCAATGCCTATCATCGATGATATCATTGCTAAAATAGGAAAAGGACGCTTGTGGAGTGTTTTAGATATAAAGGACGCATTCTTTTTGCTAGAATTACACGAGGACAGTAGACAAGTGACAACTTTCATAACACACCGTGGGTTGTACCAGTTCAAGCGACTTCCGTTCGGGCTCGTCTCGGCCCCCGAATGTTTTCAACGAGTTATCGACGGCATCTTGGCCGACTGCGAAGGTGCTTATTGGTACCTAGATGACGTTGGCGTTCAAGGAAGCTCTGAAGAGGAACACGATATTCGGCTGAACAAGGTATAGAAGAAGCTCGACTGTTTTCTTGTATTTTTTATTCATCAATTAAATAAATAAACTCCATCTTAAAGGTTCATATTTTTATTTTGGTTTTTCCTTGTTGTTTTCCGACAATAGGTTTTACAACGCTTTAAGGAACGTGGTGTTGTACTCAATTCGGAAAAATGCAAATTTCGCGTTACTGAGTTTGATTTTCTCGGTTATCATATCTCGACTAACGGCATTCTTCCATCATTTGCCAAACAAAATGCAGTTCTAACGTTTCGTACGCCACACAACGAAAGTGAAACACGCAGTTTCTTAGGCCTGGCAAATTATATGAGTAAATTTGTGCCTAATTTGGCTGAGCTAGACGAACCGTTGAGGAAATTGACACAAAAGGGAGTATCATTCAAATGGGGTGACGCAGAACAGAATGCGTTCGATAAAATCAAAACTTGTATTGGTAGTGCCAAAAGTCTGGGGTTCTATAAATTAGAAGATGAAACCTCAGTCATGTGCGATGCGAGTCCTTTTGCATTAGGGGCTGTTTTGATACAAACATCCTGTTCCAACGAGTCCAGAGTAATATGCTTTGCGTCTAAATCTCTCACGGACACAGAAAAGAGGTACTGCCAAACCGAGAAAGAGGCGTTGGCACTGGTTTGGAGCGTAGAGCGTTTCCAAAACTACCTGATAGGGCGAGAATTCAATCTGTTGACCGACTGTAAGGCATTAACGTTTTTGTTCTCTCCATCATCTCGTCCTTGCGCAAGGATTGAGCGTTGGGTTCTGCGACTACAAGGTTTTCAATACAGAGTTATTCATATACCAGGTCCAGCTAATATAGCGGATGTCCTGTCCAGATTGCCGACAATTCCGCCGAAACCTTTCGACGACTCTGATGAGCTTTTAGTTCGTGAAATCGTAGGAGCAGCAGCCTCCGCTATCGCCTTGTCCTGGGATGAAATCGAAGATGCTAGTAGGAACGATTCTGAAATACAACAAGTATTAGATGCTCTCGTTTCAGGTAATGCAGAGGGATTATTACTTCAACATAAAGTGATTTTCCGCGAACTTTGTAGAGTAAATGACGTACTCTTGCGAACCGATCGAATCGTCATCCCGATAACACTACGCCAGCGTGTTCTACAGCTGGCACACGAAGGGCATCCAGGTATACGAGTCATGAAAGGTCATCTTCGCACCCATGTATGGTGGCCGAAGATGGATCAACAAGCCGAAGAGTTCGTAAAGAACTGTCGTGGTTGCATTTTAGTATCGGCACCAAATCCTCCGGAACCTATGATAAGAAAGCAACTGCCGAGCCGTGCGTGGGAACAAATAGCCGTAGATTTTTTGGGACCATTGCCGAATGGAGAAAATTTACTCGTTTGCGTGGATTATTTTAGTAGATTTGTGGAGGTGATTGAAATGGAAGACATATCGACAGCGTCAACTGTAATTGAGCTTATGACCGTTTTTGCCAGATATGGCTTACCAGAAAGTCTTCGGGCAGACAATGGGCCACAATTTATTTCAGAAGAATTTCGATTGTTTTGTGGGGAATACGGAATACGTTTGGTTCATTCTATCCCATACTGGCCTCAGATGAACGGTGAGGTTGAACGCCAGAACCGTTCTATTCTGAAGCGATTACGCATATCACAAGAGCTTGGGGAAGATTGGCGTAAAGAGTTACGGCGTTATATTCTTATGTATCATTCAGCGATTCACCCTACAACTGGCAAAGCACCATCCGAATTGATGTTTGGACGTCAATTGAGAACAAAGCTACCCTCAGCTTTAAATCCAATCAAGATATATGAGGATGTACATGACCAAGACTTGATTGAAAAAGAAAAGGGTAAAATATACGCCGATAAAAGACGAGGAGCTGTGGAGAGCGGTTTAAAAGAAGGCGATCGAGTTCTGGTTAAACGCACCAAGAAGGACAATAAATTGTCTTCTGAATTCTCACCAGAAATCTTCAAAGTGCTCAAGCGCAATGGTGCTGATGTTCAGATTCAATCGACAGTAACGGGAAAACAATTTAGGAAGTGTTCTGCTCACTTGAAGGTGGTACATGCAGATACAGAAAATGTCTCTGGAGTACCGTCATCTTCGGAGAAGAGTAAGATAGTCAACGATGAAGACAACGCACCGGAACTTCCGGAAGATGACCAAAGCCGTGCACCTGTATCGAAAAGGATAAGAACTGAAGCCAAGCATTTGAAAGATTACATAACTTATTAAATGAATTATCATTTATTGTAAGGGGTGGATGTAGGGTTCTAATAAAAGAATGTCTAAAACTTAACGATCGTGTATTAAAAATAAGGAATAGATAATGAGCGTGTATAAGTGGCGGGTAATCTATCGGGAGTGTGTAAAAAGAAGCGGACGTGAAAAGTGGTGACGCCGGAAGATTTACGGAAGTGGAAAACCGAAATAGGAAGCGACGGAAACTCCTCTTTACTTTCGGAATCGGAGACTCGACACCACCCCAATTTCCCCTAAATTTATGCAGTTTCTTGGAAAAAGCCTTGTAACAAACGAAAATGCAAATGAACATATGAGAAAAACATTGAATCAGGTAGATAACTTATCGCTGAATTGAATGAAGAACACCGCTTAGCACTGAGTTGACAAGAAAAGTCTCATTTTCCCCAATTTGTCTTAAATTCATTCATAAACTCATACAATATGAATCAAAAAATCGTAGTAACAAATGAGAAAGCATCGAAAAAGGTACAAAAACATTAAAGCATATGTGAAACTAACTGTTGAATAAAATAATGGACACCGCTTAGATTCTGTTGATGAATAAAGTCCTTGACTCAATTTTCCCTAAATACTCGCAATTTAAGAAAAAAAAATCTTGTAACTTTCGAGAATGCATCATAAAGTGCACAGAAATAACTGAACCATGTGAAAAACTAATTGTTGAACAGAAAGATGTACACTGCTGAACGTTAAGCTGAAGAAAAAAACCTGGATCACCCCCTTTTCCCCTAAATTTGAAAAATATTTTGTTGAATTGATTATTGATATTGGTTTAAACATGATGAGGCTCTTCTCATCGATTCGACAATAATATTCAAATTCACTCGTTTGTTACAATTTTTTCTCGAAGAAATTATATGAATTTAGGGGAAATTGGGGTGGTTGTGACTCTTCTCGTCAACTTCACCATAGCGGTGTACATCATTTGATTCAGCAATAAGTTTTGCACTCGATTCAATGTTTTTTGTATCAGTTAAATTAAATTCTCGTTTGTAACAATGTATTTTTCAAAGAAATTTAATGAATTTAGGGGAAATCGGGGTGATTGAGGCTCTTCTCGTCAACTGAACGCTGAGCGGTGTACATCATTCGATTCAGCAATAAGTTTTACACCTGTTTCAATCATTTTTGTGCATTTTATGATACATTGTCATTTGTTATAATGATTTTTTCCACATATCGCGGCCATTCTCGTAAGCTGAGCACTAAGCGGTGTACACCACTCGATTCAGCGACAAATTTTACACTAAATCACTTGGTTTTTGCATTTGGTATGTGAATCGCTCGATTGTTACAGTGAAATTTATGCATAAATTTCAAAAAGCTAGGGGAGGTTGGGGATATTTAGCCATTTATATTCATTCTAGTACAAAAAAGTGACGCGATTAGCTAGAATATGAATAAATCTACCAAAACTGATCATTCACGATGAAAAACTGTTGGATTACACTTTGTTTGACTGCATTTCTTTGAAAAAAAATCTTAAATTTAGGGGAAAAGAGGCAAAATGAGCCACTTGTCGTAGTAAAAACAAAAATTGGAGTACACCATTCGATTCAGCTGACATTTTTACATAAATAAGTATGGTTTGTATGACTTTTTGGTTGCAAGGTAGATGGCTACAATCGGAATTATAACTTTGCACCCAAAAAAAACTGGGGAAATCGGGCAAAATGAGACGTTAAGAGTCATTTTATCAGAAAGCGGTGTAGACCATTCGATTCCTCGTATTTTTTAGCATAAAAAATGATAGTTTTCCAAAATTTAGAATAGGTTAGGCGATCGTCACAGAAATGTAGGTACCTTTTTTTGATCAAAAATCCCCACTGTGCATTGGTGGGCCTGGTCTAAGTGATTTATTTTTTGAAAATAAGTCCTATGAGTTAGTACTATTTTTTCAAAAAGCTTTTAAAAATATGGGACTTGTGATATAGCTCAGATGGAAATTCAGTTGCCTCCTTAGCTGATGTCCGTGAGTTCGAGCTCAATAGTTAACGTCGAACATAGTTAATCCAGCAAAGTTTTTCAATGGCTGATGTGCCAACTGCATCGTTGATAAAAGTCGCGAGTGACACAGTGATGTAGAAACGACCATAATCTAAACAAAAAAAAATATTTCGAACGCTTCATTTAGAAGAAATACAATTTTAATCATTTAAATGAGCAAGCTTATTCTTTTGAACCACAATCATAACCATTTTAAGCAAGAGTGAAAATGTATTTAATATTCTGAAATAAAAGTAAAAAAATAGTATTACGGTTCAAATTAGGTTTATTTTCTACTCTTGTAAACTCGATTCAAATTTAAGATTTTAGTTAGAACCTTTGATTTTGAAGAATCTGCAATATGCGTAAATAATGTTAAATAAAATTTCCAGATGAATTTTTACCTGAGGATAAAAAACAAGTTCAAAAGTTAACATTTATTGTTCTGTGTTTGATAATTTAAAACCTGTGATTAAAGTTAAAAAATTCAATAAAATTTAAAATTTTCTTTCGATTTAAATTTAAATTCAATAAATTCAGTCAATTCAAGTGCTTTATAAAATTCTAATATTGATATTTTAATATTGATTATCTTATATATAAAAATGGAGGCGTTTTCTTTGTAACACCATCACGTATAAACGGTCGGTCGGAATGAAGTAAAATTTGGTATCCGAGGATTTTTCGGGTCAGAGATGGTTTGTGTTTCTGTATTCAAGAATCTCTCTGATATTGATTCACATTTTTCAATTCATGATTCATGAAGTATTCTTATGGTTTAGATCCAAATCTTAAAAATTTGAATATTCAAACTGATCCAAACTTAAAATCAAGTTCAATAAATTAAATACTAACTAGATATTTTTCCGCAAAGTTTCCGGGTTGAGTCAACCCAGGCAATTTTATCTTAAAATCTTGCGAAATAAGGGCATATTGTTACAAAATTTCCCTTAAAAATCCGGCCAATATGCAGGCAAATTCCGGAATTATTCCATTTAAATCAAAATGAAAAACACGTGGAAAACTGTTTTTATTTTCTCCAAACACATAAGCCGATTCAGAATCATATTTACGGCTACCAAAAAATGTTTCATGTTCGTTTTTACATTTTTTTTTGGAAATAACGCAAGATACATAATTCTAAGGACTCAACTGAAATTTTCATTTTATTTAACAAATATAGTGAGAAAATCTGGTCAAAATCCGGACAATCTGATAAGCTTAGTCTAACTTTATTGGGACTCAACTACAATCAACAAGTGAGAAATTTTTTGAAAAACTGTTGTAGAATTGTGGTCCTGGAATGAGATTTCGAGGTTTTGGAGTTGAGATTGTTACACTATTGTTACTCTTGAATCATTTTAGTTTTTCATCAAAATTTAATTAGAAATGTCAAGTTGTATGTATTGTATGTTCACTTGGTATTTTTGGACGTTGATGGGGGGGGGGGGGGGGGTTTAACCCCCAAACCCCCCCCCCCGTTCCTACGGCCATGAATTGTTATGATGAATTGATACAAATAAAGAAATATTCAAAAAAAACGTTTTCAAAATAATGCGAACTCATCTGGTGCTGCCGCTTTGCAATGGATAGGAATCTAACGATAAGAAGTATAATGATGAGTTGAGGCAAACCAAATCATGTTTATCAAATCCATGAAACTTAGTGTTTTGCGCTTAACGTACCTATATGAAAAAATAAATATGTTTGCGCACGCAAAACAAAGACGCGCATCACGGGCGTTGGAAGGAAACATTTCGTCTTCAACTTTTTATGGCTTACAATATCAAGCAGTGAACTTTTATTCCAATTGTTATGTCCATGATTAGAACAACGTCACATGAATGTACATGAATGAAGTATTCAGAAAAAAACAAAACTTAATTGTCATCATTCCATTCAATTTTGGTATGCGATCCCCAAGTATGTGAGATGTATTTTTATATTTCTTTTAGCGCCGTGACTCTTGGAGAAAAAGTTTTTTCGGACACACCTTTGCAAAGGTTAGTTGAGGTCAATATTCAGCTGTATGGAGAATAAAATATCGAACCATTGTTTTCGGGGATTGATCGAAAGATAACTGAATTTATTTTTTAGAGCAAAACGTTATTTCGGTGTTCTTACCAAAACAGTGTTTTAACAAGAAGTGAGTTTTTTGACTACCCACAAAACTCATAGAAATATATTGTTTTTCCAATTAATTTTATGATAATGAATATCAAAATGAAATGTTTTCAATTTGCGTCGGTGTTATGCTATGCTACAGAAGCTTTGTTTTCAAACTCTTTGGGTATTTTGGCTTCCCCATTTTTATCTGATTACGGTCAGGTTGCGTTTAATGATAAGGGAATCAAACAATAAAAAACTGTTTTGGCGACGCGACGCTTGGTTAATCTGTCACGGAGGTTGATCTTCCAGTCAAAAGTCGATGCATTTGCCAATGTGGGACTCAGTCATTGCTTTGAAGACCTGCAAAATGTTTTGGTTGGTCGCGTTTTTATTCGCCGTTACGGTGATATTTGTCGCTCAGAAAATTTGGTTTACCCACTGGAGCCGCCAAGGGATAGCACAATTCGCGCCAAAATTTTTATTCGGTGATATCGGAGAGGTTTTTCAGCAACGTCTGAATATTGGCATGGTGTATGCTAAGCTGTACGAAAAATCCAAACATCTGCCGATATGTGGCGTTTACTTTTCGTTCAGAAGATTTTTGATGATCAATGATCCGGATCTGGTGAAGGATGTGTTAGTTCGAAATTTCAGCCACTTTTATGATCGGGGAATGCGAGTGGACGAATCGATGGACCCATTGGGAGGTCACTTGTTTGCGCTCTCTGGTGAAAAATGGAAACATCTACGCACGAAATTGGGACCAGCGTTCACGTCGGGAAAACTAAAAGGCATGTTTCCAACCTTGCTCAAAATCGGTGAAGTGATGTTGGATCATGTTGGCAGAAATGGCAGTGGAATGATAGATGTACGCGAGTTATCAGCACGCTACTCTACTGATATTATAGCTTCCGTTGGATTCGGAATAGAAACAGATTCCATCAACAATGAGGATGAAATTTTCCGTAGGATGGGAAGTAAATTTTTTGCTCTAACTCTGAAGAATATGTTCCGTTTGGGATCGTTCTTTTTCTTTCCTAAGTTGCTAACGACACTTCGTATGAAACATGTGGACCAAGAAGTTGAAGACTTCATTTTCAACCTTGTTCAAGGAACGATGGAATATCGGGAATCTAATGGAATCGTTCGTAAGGATATGATGCAGTTGTTGCTTCAGCTGCGAAATACTGGAGCTGTTGCTGAAGACGATCGATGGGATGTTGGAGTTTCGAAAAATTCGAAAACACTATCTCTACCAGAAATATCTGCTCAAGCTTTCGTTTTCTTCATCGCTGCCTACGAAACTTCATCCACAGCTATGGCATTTTGTCTTTACGAAGTGGCGAAGAATAAAACCATTCAACGAAAAGTTCAAGAAGAGCTTGATGAAATCCTCAGTATCAACCAAGGAAAATTTGACTACGAAAGCGTCGTTAAAATGCAATATCTGGACAAATGTATCAAAGAGACTATGAGGAAGTATCCAAGCCCACCATTTTTGAATCGAGAGTGTACCAAGGACTATCGAATTCCAGGAACAAATACAATTATTAAAAAAGGAACAATTGTGATCATTTCTACGTTGGGTTTGCAGCGAGATGATCAATTCTATCCCAATCCCGAAGAGTTCATCCCTGAGAGATTTGACCACTTTGAAGACAGCAATTCAAAGGTACCTTACTATCCGTTTGGCGATGGACCCAGAATCTGCATTGGGATGCGCCTGGGACAGTTGCAGGTTAAGCTGGGCTTGGCACTGCTACTAAGCCGATTCAATTTAGCGCTTGTAGATGAATCTCAAAGAACCGGTGAATTGAAACTGTCTCCCAAATCTATATTGTTGACCCCGGTCGATGGAATCAATCTTAAGTTGCAAGAAAGAAATTTAAATGACTGTCGAAAGCTTTGAAATGATGCACTCTCAAAGAAAAAAAGACAGATTTTTCAATTATCTGAAGAGATACCGATAGGAATTGAATTTTAAGAACAAGCAAATGAACTTTCTAGGTCCATATTGTCAATAAAATATGCTGGTATAATTTTAAAAAGTGTTCAATATTTTTCAAACATATTTTCAATCATGCTTTTCCGTGCCATTTTTCTGAAATGCAATGGAATTTGAAATCCTAATGATGACAAAAATTCTGGTGCCTAACCTACCTACCTACCCCAAGGGTCCAGCGCCGATTGGCCGACGCATAGGCCTGCGATAAAAGATCTCCACTGCTGGCGATCCTGAGCCAGCGTCTTCACTCGCTACCTGCCAAGGTTCTCGTCAACTGTGCGACGCCGCCACGAGCTTCTGGGCCTGCCTCTTCTTCGATGCCCGGCTGGATTCCAGTCAAGCGCCTCTCTGTAAATCTCGTTTTCATCCCTTCGCAGCGTGTGCCCAATCCATCTCCACTTACGTTCCCGAATCTCGATTTCTAGCGATTTTTGATGACACCGGCGATGAAGTTCAACGTTTGAGATCCAATTGCCAGGCCACCAAGCACGGATGATGTTAGGTAGGTAGTAATTCACAAAAACATTCACCAAGTTTCACACCCGTACAACAATATGGATTTGACGTTTGAGTTGGAGATTCGGATTTTAGTTCGTAGAGAGAATTGGCGTGAACGCCAGATGTTTCGGAGACTCGCAAATGTAAATCGGGCTTTCTGGTCCGGGTTTCGATGTCTTTCTTGGTATCACCATCAGGCGTAATCTGGCTACCAAGAAACTGGAAGCACTCCACTTTCTCAACCTGTTGTCCAGCTACCACATAGTTGGAACAATTTTCTGTGTTGATTCTGTGTTGATTCTGTGTTGACATTGTTTTTGAGACCTGCTGCCTTGGAACTTTCGGTGAGGTCGTCGAGTTTGCTCTGCATGTCTTGTTGTGTTTTGGCGAGCCAAAACAATATCGTCTGCCAGGTCAAGGTCGTTCAGTTGCTCCATGGTTGAAGGATTCCACGGCAATCCTCGGTTTTGTCTACAGTCAATCGATCCAGTCAAGATCTCATTCATTACGATGAGAAAAAGCAGCGGTGACAAAATACATCCCTGTCTCACTCCAGCAGTTACCGGGATTGGTTCGGACAAGACACCGTCGTACAAGACCTTGCACGAAAATGCCTTGTACTGTGCTTCGATGGGATAATCTAGTTTCTCTGGAACTCCTCGTCGCCTTTGAGCCGCCCAGATGTTATCATGGTTAAGTCGGCCGAATGCTTTTTCGAAATCAACGAACACCAGCAGAATAGAGTCCTGGAATCCGTTGATTTGTTCCAGTATGATTTGTAGCGTTGTGATGTAGTCCACACATGATTGTCCGGATCGGAAAACAGCTTGTTGCGTTCGGAGTGTAAATAGCGTCGATTTTCTCCTGGATCCTGTTCAGGATCACTTTGCAGAGTACTTTGAGGGTTGTACAGATCAACGTTATGCCTCGCCTTCCAGGTCTCCTTTCTTCGGGACCTTTACGGGGATACCCTGCATCCAGTCGGCCGGGAATGTTGCAGTATCCCAGATGTCAGCGAAAAGACGGTGCAACATTTGTGCTGATAGGGCAGGGTCGGCTTTCAACATTTCAGCAGGGATGCAATCGATGCTTTGTTGGATTTCATGTTTTTGATAGCCGCTTCTTTTTCAGCCAGCGAGGGCATTCCGAGTTGACGCCATTTATGCGACTCACTGTTGGCGCTTCGAGCTGCGGGTTCTGTTGGCCATTGCTATTCGTAGCTCGGAAGAGTTGTTCGAAATGCTCAGTCCATCGTTTGAGCTGATCTGTTCGATCTATCAACAGCTAACCTGTTCGGTCTTTCAGCGGCATTCTTGCATTAGTCCTTGCACCATTAAGGTAGCGAATGTCATAAAGTAATCGGATATCTTCATAGGCGGCGGCTCTTTCTCCCTCGTCGGCTAGGGAGTTCGAGTAAATTGTCTCGTCTACAAGCTCGTTTAACTGCCTTTTCCAGCTTCACATTGGCTGACCCGGTAGGCATTCCTGCGCAATTTCGAATTTGGCCTTTCTCCGATCATCGATCATCCTTCAAGTTTCATCCGACATCCATTCACTTCTTCTTCCACAAACTTTACCGAGAGTACCATGGCTCGTCGTGATAAAGGCATTCTTGATTCAACACCACCACTTTCTTCGACTGATACGCGCAAATCTCAGTCGTTCCGAGTTTAACTTGTTATGTTATGTTATTTAATCTTGGTTTCAATCATTACGTCAATGTGCAGTTTGGCACTGATGTTTTCCATGTCTCGCACGCAGGACTAAAATCACAACAAAGAAACCACAGAACGAAGCTTTCCTTGCACGAATGCACACGAGCGATCGTTGCCCGACGGACCGAGTGAACATTGCCTGGCGCCTCGCACCCTTCTCTCGCTCTTTTCCCGTTCCCTTGGATCTACCTCCAAGGTTGTTAACTGTTTTTCGAAAAAGTCTGGAAGATTTTGCAAAAATGTCTGGAAATGTCTGGATAGCTTTCTTTGGAAAGTGATGACCTTTTTTTTGGTCTTCAGATCTCAATGTTGCAATTGCCCCGGGCCCCCCGGCTCAGGGGGGCCCAGCGAGGGAAAAAAGTTTTAACATTACTTTAATCATCCTACAATCATACAACAAATTCATGAAAAGAAATCAAAACTAGAAAATCGGAATGAAAACTTGAAATATACGAACTAAAGAGCCCCCGTGAAATAATATCTAGATTAGTTTTCGTCTTAAAAAAGTTAGGTGCCCCCCTAGAGTAAGCAGTGGAGGAGCTCTTCAACATTTTGCGAGCTGAGAACATCAAAATCTTCTGGACAAACCCGAATTCGAAAAAAAAAATGAAGAAGAATATGAGGCAAAACACCTCAAATTTTCATTTTTTATCGAAACATAGCAGTTACGATATTCTGTACAGAACGGGTAAAATAAAGAATAAACGTTAAGTTTCCAAGTTATGGTTTACTGCACTTAAATTGCAACTAATTTTGCTTTATGATAAACATTTCAGAATTTTACCCGGGCAGTATCCGGGTTAATACCGCATATTATAATAACTTTTCACCTTTCAAACCCTTTTCCTTCCCTAATTTTGAAAGTAAAATATTTAACAAAAAACTGTAGTTGCTTAAATTGGACTAATCGACAGTACAGGGTTTCTTTATTGAATTTCTATCCCAATTGCTGTCTTAGACTTGAAATTTGTATTGGAAAATTTTCAACTGATTAACCAAAAATTTATTACTACTGATTGAAGTCCTGAATTCAGTATGTCATTTTCCAAATGATCATTCTCAAATTGTCATAAAAAACGATCTGATAGTTGAGTTTCGAGTATCATTGAGAGATTTTCTGAATATGAATATTTCTATGATCTTAGGGGCTGTTCACTAATTGCGTAAGCATATAGCGGGGGGTGGGGGGTTTCCAAAAATCTGACTTAAAAAATGTTACATTGATAATTCGTCACAGCCATATGAAAATATATTCTAAGCTTTTTTTTAGTCTCACAACCTATTTTTATGTTATGTTATTTATCTTTGAATTTCTTTGAATAAATAAATAAAAATTGCTGGTTCTTTTAAAATTTTAAGAAAACCAATTCAAACCAACATGCCACCAAAAATACTAAATCACGTTACCAAAAAAAGATTGTCGCTTATCGGTTTTCATCATAACAATCTTTTTAATTGAGAAATTTATAGAAACAAGAAGGATTGTGTCGGGGGGACTGAGATAAAGAGAGAAGATCGATCAATGATGATTAAATTGTGATAATTTGTATCAAATTGTGCGGGAAAATGAGTAAATATTAGTTAAAACGAGAGAAACCAGTGCTCAGAGAGCAGGAAAAAAAGTGCTAATTGTTGCAAATTATATGAAGCAGTTGTTTAATTTTGATCATTACCATTCTAAATGCAAAGAGTTTCATCTAGCTAATCGATAAAACATTACTACGAAACTCATCAAACTTAGTTAGTAATCGCATGCAGAGTAAATGCTCCAACAAAGAACTCCAATATTCGACAGGTTCCCCAAGTTGTCCCAAGACTTTCACATGCCTTGCAATCCCACGATTTCAATCCATCATATTTCTTAAATGACTTCATTAAAAAATCTTTAAATATCAATATGAAGCGCTTTAAATAATGAATTTCTAGACATTTTTTTCAGTGATAGACACTACTCTAAACCTTCTTGAACTTTATCGCTTACTGCTGAAATGAATCTGAGCTTTTAGGTTAGTTGACAACGTTATTGTCATTGAACATTTTTGAAATTTTTTTTTTTCAGATTTTCATGATTTTCAGGTCAAAACATAAGAATTTTGATGGTACCTTGTGCTAACCTGATCTTGTACTCTTTTTTCAATCGGAATTTAGATTTAATATTGTTTATTCGATTGTGGACATTTAGAATAACAGTTTGATAAAAAAAAGAATCATATTCAAAAACATTTTATGAAAAGATTTTTTTTGTGTTTCAAAGACATAGAATTGAAATTCTCATTTGGTGCAATTTCTGCTTTTGTTTTGATTGTAACTTTGTATCTCTCTTTTTTTAAATTTAATTCATATTTTGTTTCTCAAAACTTGATTTGAAATTATCAAAATTGAGCTTGCAAGGTTTAAGTGCTTAGTGAAATCTCCGAGTGCGAGTGTGATAGAATTAGCTTGAAATGCATTCGTTGGAAATGGTGTTATTTACGTGAAAGAAGAAGCAAGGTGGTTGAGGCTAAATCATGACAAATGGGTGTCAGGATAAAAGGGAACCTCGAAAAATAAGAAAAGGCGCATTTAGTGAAAATGTTCACCTCTTCTCATAAAAATTTAAGTCTTGGTAAAATGTGAAGAAAAGTTGTGAGATGTAAGCCATCGTGAAAAATAAGTGCATTAAGGTTCTTCATTTCAAAATGAATGAAATTGCAAAGAAATAGTAAAAAAAGAAGGGAAAAGTGCATACGAAAGTGCTTATTCGTGGAAGAAAGTAGAATTCAAGAAGAAAAAATGTTTGATTTGCAACAAAGATTAGGTAAGGAGTAGTGAAGTGAAAAGCAATAGCTCGTTTGCTGGGGAAATCTGAAGAGTTGGAAAAGGTGGCTCAGTGAGGGTAAATTGGTTGAAGTTTTACTCTTGGCAAAGATTAAAGGGTTGTGACGAATACGAACTCAAATTATCAGCAGATTGGTAAGATGTATTTTTTCATAGAAATTTGAAATCCTCAGGAGATTGGTAAGATGTGTTTTTACTGAAATAAAATAAATAGGAATGTTCAATCAATTGCCAGCTGGCCAGGTATATACACGGATGCCGGAATACCTGTAGTAAATGCGTAACATTTAAATTGTTTTACATTTTGAACTGGCTGTGTACTTGATTGATATATTCTACCAATTTATACAGACACATACACATAAAACATTCACTCCACAACAGTTCAAACGAAGCCATGGGGTCCGGGTATGGGGTACGAGGCATTGGAAATCTATTGAAATTGTCGTCTAAAAAATGCGTGTAACCCCATACTTTGGCAAAACTGCGGTGAATCCGTGCACCCATGGTGGATAACCAACATGCATGCATGCAAAACTTGATTTGAAATTATAATCTAGATTTGAAACACTGAGTTTTGGTTCTGAATAAAACGTGATTTAAAGTGTTGAATTCTTAATCTCTTATTTTATCTGTATCTCTGTGGAATGTGGATTTATTTATTTTTTAAAATTTGTTTTCTTGTTTCAAATCTTCATGATACTTCCTAATTGTCACTAGGTAAATATTTCTCGAATAAGCACAAACCAAACGATCAATGATATGAAAATCATTTAAAATATCTATCCGGTCATTTTTTTAAATTTGAGAATTTTAGCTGGTGATAAGGGATTAAAAAAACGAAAATTAAATTTTGTATTTTGCAGCTTAAATCAGAGTTTTCATTTCCAAGAAATTTCTAAACTCTTTCGCAATGTTTGCACGTGATTGATTAATAATTTTTATTTGAAGATACCAGAAACTATTTTCTACGCAGACAATTTGAAGATAGTATACTGAACGCATCTCCAGTTTTTACACGTCTAAAAGGTCTTGTATTTTCTGGGTTGGCTTTTGAAAAAAAAAAAATAAATTATAGGGGCCCCACGAGAAAAATTGCCCCGGGTCCCCCGATGGCTTAATCCGGCCCTGTTGCAGATAGCCACGAATCGTTTGTTCCTGCCACTATTATTATAGTTACGTGTTTGGTCTGACTCTCAATTTTACATACGTCTTCAAACCGTTTGCCATTATCAATAGATATCAAACACTTCTTTATTTATAAATTTTAATTCCCTACTATTTCTTGTCATATATATTATAAACATTTTGAATTTTCGTGGTTTCTTAGAACATTTTATGTCCTGGAATTGTCTGGAAGATAAGTTAAAAGTCTGGAAGTCTGGAAACCTGCAAAAATGTCTGGTGGAAGTTCAATAGTCTGGAAGATCCAGAAAAAATCTGGAAGGTTGACATCACTGTCTATCACTTGTAGAAAGGGGCTGTTCACTAATTACGTAAGCACATAGGGGGGGAGGGGGTGGTAGGGTTTCATATTTGCTTACGATCTCTTACTAGGGGGGTAGGGGTGGTTTCCAAAAATCTTACGTAAGAAATGTTACATTAAAAATTCATCACAGCCACAGCGAAACGAAACCATATTACTTAGGTTTTTTTTACTCACTACCTATTTGTTGGTTAATTTTGATGTTATGTTATTTATCTTTTAATGTCTTTGAATTAGTAAATAAAAAATGCAGTTTCTATAAAATTTATAGAGAACCAATTTAAACCAACATACCATCAAAAACACTAACTCACATTATATAAAAAAGATCGTCGCTTTTCGCCTTCCATCATAAAAATCGTTTTAATTGAGAAAAAAATAGGAAAATGGCGCATTGTGACACCACGATTTGAATCCATCATATTTCGAAAATAACTTCATCCAGAAAAGATCTTTAAAAATCAATATAAGGCGCTTTAAATAATGAATTTCTAGACAGTTTTTTTTCAGTGATAGACACTACCAACTCTAAATTTTACAAATTATTCACCAAAAAAATCCTAAAACTTTATCGCTTACCGCTGAATGAGTCCGAGCTTTTAGGTTAGTTCACAACGTGATTGTCGTTAATCTTTTTTGCCCCAATTCTAGTAGTATAGAATGATTTTTTTTTTAAAGATTTTCATGATTTGCACCAAAAAACATAACAATTTTTTATGGTACCTTGTGCTAACCTGATCTCTCTTTTTAAAATCGGAATTTAGATTTTATATTGTTTATTCGATTGTGAAAGAAAATTTATTTAAAATAATTTTTACCCCAAATATGGTACATCTTGAATAATGTTTTCTTTAATCGTTTATGACATATCATCTGCTGTTTTGTATAAATAGATTGTGCTTTTAAAATACAGTTTTTTTTTACTTTATTTTACAAGTGCTTTGCTTTAAAGCATGTATGTATGTCACATTTTTAATATTTTCAAGCTATTTTTGAAAAAAACGTGTCCATTTCTCAAAGAATAAAAAACGTAAGATCTTACTAGGGAGGGAGGGGGGTGGGGGTTGAAATATTTTACTTTGTCTTACCAGGCGGGGAGAGAGGGTTGAAAACTTCCAAAATCGTGCTTACGTAATTAGTGAACGGCCCCAATGCGTTGTCCAATCAATGTGTTCGGTTGCGAACGAAAACATTCGCTCGCTAATGTTTCCCCCGATTGCTGTTTACTCCTGCCGAGTTTACCCGAAGCTACTTCCTGATGCTTTCCGAGTCAAACTATCGATAGCATCATTGCAGTTTGAGTTTCACAAGATAAAATCGTTCCGTTCCTCTAGTTAAATTAATTAACAGTTGAGAAGCCGCGACGATTGCGGCCCCCTCTTACTAACATCACACAAAAGTGAAATTAATATTCGGCACAAAAAAAAACTTTATGAGTTAATAAAACTACTTGTAAATAAAAAAAAAAAAGATAAAATCGTTCTGCTAAGAAGAGCAAAGTGAGAGTACACGGACAAAATATTTGACACATTAGTGTGTGAAATTTCATACATTTTGGAAATAAGTAGACCAACACATTAAATGTGTGAAGGTACTGCTGCACATTTATGTGAAACACCGCTTAAGAAAACGAAATGTGAGCGTTTCACACATTATGCAAACAGCGTCTAAAACGGGAAAATGTGTGAATGATGCGCTTAGAGAGGAAAAAATAATGTAAAATCAAGAAACATGGAAGACCGCTATTTTCATGAATGATTGGAACCGGATGAAATGCATTTGGTTTTTAAAGTACTTTTATTGAATAAAATGAGGATTCTTAATAATGCATTTGTTCTTTTTAATGAAAATTCCTCTTCAGTTTCTGCCAAACAATATTTTGCAAAATGTGTGGAATGATTTATCAGTGTATGTAGACTTGCGATTTTAACATCTCTGTCCTATAACTCTGAATTAATGTTTGTTTTGCACTATATGTGTATATAATGCAGATTTAATGCTAAAAAGGCGAAATAGCGGGCTGAATAAATGCTATCACGACATAGCCTTTGATAAGCATTACAAATGCTGAATTAGAGCACCATCAAAACGTCATTTTTCGTCAGCCGTATAAAAGCATAAACAATGCATACTTAAAACACCCTTTAATTTTTTAATTGATTGATCATGATTGATGTGAAACGGAAATTCAAATTAGGAAATTATTCTTTGATTTATAAAAATGAAGAAAAATTGAAAAATAAAATCATTATCTACAACATCAATCAACCAGCTGAATGAAGGATTTTGTTTGTTAAATGAAGTGTTCAATGTAATGCAGTGATTGAATTTTGCTGAGCATGAGTTGAACAACCATCTCTCGCTCAACGTTTTACTCGGAAGCAAAGGTTGCTTTGAGGCAGCGAAAACGACAAAACCAATGATGCATACGCTCTCATCATGACCCGCCTTCACGAAGCAATATACCTACATTCGAGGCAGCGAATCCAAAAAACAAAACGAATGGCTTTCACTCATCTCCTGTTACATTCTTGAGGGAACCGAATTCAAAAGGCACAACAAACCCGAGTCTCCTCGTTTGTGCCTGGATCGAATACCCGAGGTTTTTCTGCTATTGCTATTATTGCACAGCAACCGCACGCAGGCAGCTAGTGTTTTCGTTTCTTTTTCCTCCCCCCTCCTTGCTCCATACGTTGCGGGTCTATGCAATGCAATAAGCTCGCAACCTTTACGGCGAGGTTGAAGATGTTCTCCTCAACAACAGCTATCGGCTTGAGTCCATCAAATTCAATAACGTAAATGAGTATGTGTGCCTCGTCTTCTTCATGCATCATGTAGCAACCGAACGTTGAGAGAGTTCGTTCGGGGCAGCAAACGAAAAGTATCTCTCAGAGCAGTTCCTCCTCATGGGAGGAGGTTTGAATGAATGTACCTATATGTATCGTCTCCTGTATAGCTATGCGAGGCCTCAGAGCGCGTATTTTGAATACCTCTGATGAGAAAATTGGTGAGGATTTCAATCACTGATGTAATGAGAAGTGATAATAATTGAATTATGAATTACTTTTGATGAGTCTCGAACCGAGGATCCCGCAGCAGCCCTTATATTTCCTTGCGCCTTCACCATTCCGACCACTCTTGATACTGATAAGGTAGGTGAAAAAACCCGTACTTCAAGTACTGTTCGGGTCACACAACTTCATAGACAATGTATGCATGAGAAGGTTTGGAAATTTATTGGAAAATTTTGGGAGAAGACAACTGCAACTGCCCGCTCTGTTTGTTTTTGTTTGCTGTCTTGCTTACTCACACGCAGCAAATGTGAAAATCACTCTTGTCTACATTCGCGGGTTTGACGTTTCTACGCTTTATAAAGCTTTATATAAGCATTCACAGGAAGTTCTAGTGCTACAGTCTTAATGCTTGTTAACTTTATATACCATTAGTGCTAATTTTTGTTATTGCTTCTATGCATTAATAATGCTTATAGAAAACTAAAAAGCATTATGAATGTTGATATAATACAAACCTGCTTTAGAAATGTGAATTTAATACTAATTAACGGTTATGGCTTAATGCTTATGGTTACTTGGGTAGCCTTTATTATTCTGACGATAGGAGTTCCTTACTGGGAAGTACACGATGGAACAATTAGATTTCAAAATTTGCTACAAATAACAAAATAATAATAATTTTGATAAGTTTTTTATAATTGATATTTACATGCCTCTATGCAGCAGTACTTACTTAGTATTAAGAAACGAAAATTTTAGAGTGAAATTTAAAAAAAAAAACTCAAAAAAATTGTTGGGCGAAGGTTTCAATTTTAACAAGAGGAGTTTTACAATAAAGAAATGAAACTTTGTTAATGCACAGATTTATTTCTGATAGTTCAAAATTTAGATAAGTTATAATTCAAAATTTTATTTGACTGTATGAATAAATGACTTTTGATATTAAATTATAATCAATAATTTATCTTGTCATAATTAACATTTTACAATACTAAAATTTATTTATTTATTTATTGGTCACTGTCTACGGCAATTTAATGTCATACAGACTGATTACTTAATCTTATCTTAAAACTATCTTTACTTACATTGAAATCAAAATATACATACACTTGATTGAACAATTTACAAGATATGTCAAACGGGTTATAAAATTCGTTCCTACCATAGTTGTTCAATCTCAGAGGCTCAAAACCCCGTAAGGAACGAGAAGGTACATGAAACGGTATCATTTCCACGAGGCTAGCACTATCAATATTACCGGATATGACGTCGAATATAAACAGACGACGAAGTAGTGTAATACGTGAACCAATCGGTTCGATGTTTAAAATTCCACATCGAGCATGGTAATGTGGTAGGCGTTGAGGTTCGTTCCATGGTAGGTTAGGCAGTGCGTATCTCAGGAATCGCTTTTGAACTGACTCGAGTAGCTTCAATCCTCCGATCGTGTTTGGTGCCCAGACTTGAATATTGTACTCCAATCCACAGCGAACAAGCGAGCAATATAAAGCTTTGAGAGTTATAGTGTCACTGAATCCTTTGGTATTCCTGACCAAAAATCCTAGGACTGTTTTTGCTTTTGCCACCGTTACAGCTAAATGTTCCTTGAATGATAGCGACTTATCTACAATAACACCGAGATCTCGAATAGACTCAACTTTTTCAATAGCCACGTTATCAGCTGTGTATTGATGCGAAATTGCAACCCTACTTCTGGTGAACGTAATAATCTTACATTTTTTAAGATTCACTTCCATCATATTCACTTTGCACCAAAGCATAAGCTTATCGAGGTCCTGCTGTAGTGATAGGCAGTCTGTGTAGTGAGCTATTGAGCAGTACATTTTGAGATCGTCTGCATAGAAAACTAATTCGGAATCGATAAGTTCACAAAGGTCGTTCATGAAGAGGTTGAACAAAAGTGGACCCAGATGGCTGCCTTGAGGAACACCGGATGGAACCATTTTGCACTCGATTTTATTCACGAATACCACAGATACGCCAAATTTTGGTTTCCATGAAAGCTCTATTATGCCTCGCTTGGCTATTGTTTTAAAAATTAATTTAATATAACAATGATGCCAAATATTGACTTTGAATTAAAACTTAAAGACGCATCACCCTGCCATCAAAATTCGGTTTGAAACGTTTGATAAACAAGATATCAAGGTATGTTTCATTGAAATCTAAACTAAAAGAAATGGATCTCTTTAAACGAAATTTTCTTCCATTGAGATCCTTATCGTAATCTTGTTTAATTATAGCATAAAAAAAACATAATCCGTGTATGAAAAGTGAGACATTTATTTGGAAAAAATGAAACAAAATTTTACTATCAGTGCATGATAGCAAAATAAGGTATAACTTTATGAAAAAGTCTGATCAGGTTATATTCTCGGCCCATTTCTCCATCAATCTTTTTTGTAGGGGAGAGTGGGGTATCGTGGGCCATGGGGAAACGTGGGCCACTTTTAATATCTCAGATGTGTGTTGAGATAAAAATCTCAAACCAACTGTCATCGTCGTCGCTTTGCGTGAGCATATATTACTATATGTTATTGACTGAAATACGCATCATATGCTTCTTTTACTTATCAAGCTAAAAAAAATGAGAAAAATTTACTTACACAATTAAAAAAACACCCGCTAATTTCATCGATGGGGAACCTAAAGTGCATAACAAAAATATGCTCATACGCTTATGATCTTTGTTTTGTCATGATCTTTCACGTGGAAAAGGAATTTCTGATCAAACATCAATAAGTCACACAAACGCAACCAATTTGCAAATCATAGCTTGTGGGGAATCGTTGGCCACACATATTGAATCACCTATATTTTTATGTTTTTATACACATTCAGAACTTGAAATATGTCTTTCTTATCTGTAAAGTTTTCTTATGCCAAATGAAGAGTTATAAAAAATATTTTGTCCATCCTGTATAAGAAATTTTGCCAAAACGTTCGCGAGCCAGGTTTTGGAATCTATGCGATCATACACAGCTCTCTTTTTAATTTCTTCATCTGAAATTGCTTTAAAATTACGAAATGAATTAAGAAATCACAGTTTTGGGTCAACTCATAAACTTTGCATGTTATTTGGTCAATTTGGATTTGGTGGCCCACGATTCCCCACCATTTTTCAAAATCCAAAAAGTATTGCTTTTTTTTCAAACAGTCAGAATTTGGGGAAAATAACTTATTAAAAATTTAAAAAATACCTTATGATACCTTGAAAATGTTGAAAACCATACGATTTTTTATTTTCATTTTATCTTTTATATGATTCCCCACTCTCCCATACTGATAAGGATTTTCTTAATTTTTTGCATTATTCAATTCAGATATTTTTTATTTGATGAAAATTTATTCCATCTGTCTCTAAATAGCCTTAAAAACTATACAAAGATACTAACCAACGGTGATTAATAACGTAATCGATATATTTTAATCAATTCTATTTATTGGATTTGAAGGTAATTGGTTACAAGACGTTTCAACTTTCTGTAGTAAATCTCTTTACTTCATATTTCTGTAGGTATATAAAATTGGCGTTTACTCAAAGAATTCTAGATTTCAAAAATAAATTCTTTTCATTGTGTACTACCTTCCACTTAGATTGAAATAAAAAATTAAAACGCTCAAACTAAAGTTTGTAAACCCATCTTACCTAAAATAATAAAAAAAATCATTAGGCTCATACAAACATAGTTTTAACTTTATTAGTTCATTCACAACAAAACCGGTAGTATTCATGAGCTAATGCATAGATTCAAATTAGCACATTATCATTGGCAGATCTTCGATGCAAATTCAAAGTTATCCCACCGACAGGAGCCATCAGTATAGATTTTGGAGAAAGCTTTGGCTCGTTGTTTCTCTGGGATTCATCCACTAAGTTTAAGCTGAATCTGCTAAATAGAAGTGCCAATCCTAGCTTCACTTGCAACTGTCCTAAACGCATCCCTATGCAGGTTCTGGGCCCATCGCCAAACGGATAGTAGGGTACTTTCGAGCTTTCGTTCTCAAAGTGGTCAAATCTCTCAGGGATGAACTTATTGGGATCCGGATAGAATCGCTCATCTCGTTGTAAGCCCAAAGTTGAAATGATCACAATTGTTCCTTTTTTAATGATCGTTTTTGTTCCAGGAATCGGATAGTCCTTTGTACACTCTCGGTTAAAAAACGGTAAGCTGGGATACTTCCTCATAGTTTCTCTAATGCATTTTTCCAGATATTGCATTTTAACGATGCTTTCGTAGTCAAACTTACCATGATTCTTGTTAAGAATCTCATCCAGCTCTTCCTGAATTTTCTTCTGTATGTCTTTATTTCTAGCTGCTTCATAGAGACAATACGCCATTACAGTGGAGGACGTTTCATATGCCCCAATGAAGAACACGAAAGCTTGGGCTGATATTTCTGCCAAGGATATATGTTTGCTTGCTTGCGAAACCCCATCCAAATCCCATCGTTCATCTTCAGCAACCACTCCTGTGTTACGCAGCTGAAGCAACAATTGCATCACATCTTTACGAACGATTTTATTCGATTCACGATATTCTACCGTTTTTTGTACAAGATTGAAAATAAAATCTTCAACGTCTTGATCCACATGTTTCAAGCGAAGAGCTAGCAGTAGCTTCGAAAGAAAAAAGAAACATCCAACACGAAAGATGTTCTTCACTGTTGGTTTGAAAAACTTTGATCCCATCTTACGGAAAATGTCGTCCTGGTTGTTGATAGAATCGATATCCACGCCAAAGCCAACAGATGCTATGATATCTGTCGTGTAGCGAGCTGATAATTCTTTAACATCTATAGCCTCACTTTCATGCCTGTCGACATAATCTAACATCACTTCACCGATCCTCAGCAAGTTGGGGAACATGCCTTTCAGCTTTCCTGGTGAAAATGCTGGTCCTAATTTCGTGCGCAGATGTTTCCATTTTTCGCCAGAAAGTGCAAATAAATTTCCACCTAAAGGGTCCACCGATAAGTCCGCTTTCATTCCTCTGTCATGGAAATGGCTGAAATTTTGCACCAACACATTCTTCACCAGATCCGGATCATTGATCATCAGAAATCGTCTGAACGAAAAATAAATCCCACAAATCGGCAAATGTTTGGATTTTTCGTACAGTTTAGCAATCACTGTACCGATGTCTGCTGGTTTCAAGAAAACATCGCCAATGTCTCCGAAGAGAAATTTAGGCGTGAACTGTGCGATTCCTCGGCGAGTCCAGTGGGTGAACCAAATTTTGTGAAATGCAAGTGTTGTCACGATAACGAGAAACAAAAATACGACAAACCACAGCATTTTGAAAGCCTTCAAATCTGCAACTGAATGGCATTAGCTCTATTCCATCAACTTTTAAATAAAAAATCATCCTCCAGAGGAATCACTGCACGTTGAAAAACACTTTTTTTATGGCTAAGTTACGATCAGTGCACTTCCTCGATGGAAGAAAGATATCTTTTTAATCCCCGGAGGCTGTTGGTCGAAAAATGACGGATTTAATTCGGTATATAAAGGTGCGGGATGCAAAATAATAGAGAATCCCCCAAGGGAACGAAAAAGTAATATTTCTTACACTTAACCCTCTAGTGCCCAACCCCGCCTTCAGACGGGGTATACACTGAAATAGTCATAAAACCGCATCGAAAAGTTGGTTTAACAGTTTTTTCGCTATATGATTAAAAATTTAGCAATTTTTAGAAAAACTGTCAAAAATTTCGCATCTATGAAGATTTTTGTTGACTGTGAACTTTTTAGCGGAAAAATAATTTTGGATTAAGTCTTTTGACTTAAACAGTAGGGTGTGTTGAATTGCAACTTTTTCGAATTTCAAAACACCTATTGGTCTAGAAAGTTTCTTTTTTGGTCAAAAGGAAAAATAGAATTTTTGCAGATTTTTAAAATGTGATTTAAGTAATCGGATTTTGCTTTGACTTTTGTATGAAAAAACGCGGAAATCTGTTCGGAGAATATACCTTTCATGAATATTTTGTTCTCAAGAGATTCAAATTATGTTCCAATATATGGAAGTACAGACCCGGTTCGTTTTTGGCAACATTCGATTTTGGCAACATCCGATTATAATTTAGACAAACACCATAAATACGTTTTTACGTTCTTAAATGTTTATAAGATATAACAACAATAATGAAAAATAATAAAGCAATCAAAAATGACAAAAAACATAAAAATTTCAAAAAACTCAAAAACGAATGCAAACAAAAGAATAGATATGACAAAAAATATCATAAAAAGGAAGCAAATTGACAAAAATAACAAATATGATCAAAGTAACAAAAAAATGAAATGTGTTTAAAACTTGATCAAAATAACAAAAAAATTCAAAAAATGATGCAAAATTGAGTTAATCAGAATAACAACGGCTTATTTTTATTAATAGGTAAGAAAAAAGTTTATAAATAAACCGTTCGATTTTTTCACGGTTCAACTTTGGCAACAGGAAATTATCGAGCGTGCTCAGGGGCACCCCCAAAGGAAAAAAGTTTCAACATTTCTTAAATCATTCTACTTCAATTTCTACAAATCTATGACTATGACTCCTCACGACCACACTTAGCCTACTAATGTGTGGTGGTATATGTAACTCTATCTGTATCTACCGCTTCATAGTAGTAGGCTCGTGAGGAACAAAAATTTGATATGTGATGGTAATGCTTCTAAACAAATTCTACCCGCTCATTTTCACCATCTTTCATTTCTTCTAACCTTCTATCCATCTCTATAAAAATTTTATAATCTTTAGATGTCCCTACTAAAAAGGACATCACTTTTCACCGCTAGGCCGATAAATCAAAGTAACAAACAAAAATTACGGTGATTAATCTCTTCATAAAATTTTTCATAACTTTCATTTTTATTCATGCACTTCGAATTCCATGATTGCTGACGTGAAACGAACAAAACGAACACAAACACATATAGGATCTCAATGAAACTTGACGTTTCCTCGAAGAGATTCCATTTTTACTTAACACTAAGCGTACATCTTTCGAGGGTATGATGGCTAGCATCTTACAAATGCTAAAACCACCAACCCACAGAATGTGTACTATGTATGCCGTGACCGGGAATTGATCTCATGACCGTTGGCTTAGAAGACTTCAATGATATCCTCTAGGCCACGGACGGCGGCATAAACGACGTGGCTAAGCGGAACAAGTTCCACCTGGCCTATGGTTGCTCTATACTCCGTGATTGGCCGGGATCATCGATTTTGAGCAAAGGCCAATAGAATGGGGCTTGGGATGAGCAGAACAAATTATCTAGCTGTTAGTTTGTATTTATATATTTTATAGATACTGAAAGCCAAACCTATGACAGACTAACTCATTTCCCTAACCGTAATCCCCAAAAAATCACAAAATGTTTTTTTTTATTATTGAAGATTTAAGGTTAATTGAAAGGAACGTTTATTTAACATTTTACATTTGACATTGACTTACTTTCAAAATTGTTTTCAGAATTCATGCTGTTTTGAAAATTCCTCTGTATTTCTTTTATTTTTGCCTCGTTCAAGCCAAAATGTCTTTCATAAATATCATTATCATCATAATTTGGCTCATTCATGTATTTTGAATGTTTAAAAAACGAGAAGTTTTTCTTAGTTAAATTTAATTTAAAAGTTTCACATAACAAGCTTCAATCATGAAAAAAATGTTTAGTGTTTTAAAAACAAAAACATTTATGTAATTTCCACATTTATTGCTATGATGATGAGGAATCCTGAAGAACATGCTAATTTTTGGCTTATATAATTATGAGAACATGAGACTTTGCTCTATTAACAATATAATTCTATACTTAAGCACACTTGTATTGGTCTCAGCCAGCTGATCATTCATATAACTATAAAAAACTATTGATTCTTAAACATATTTGTTTTAAACTTTCTTTTAAAATAATCAACTGAACACAATTTTTGAACTAATTCTTACTGAATATTTGATATACAAAAAATTAAATTCAATATCAAAATAGCACTGACCATAGTGACTGGACAATCGATTTCGTTTGTTGGATAATTTTTACAACAGTTCGCAATATCGTTTCCAGTGCCACTCAACTTTAAAAAATAGGCGATTTCTACGTAAAATCGGGTTAAAAAAGTACATTTTTCCTACAGGGATTTTTTTTGTCAAATCCACCTACCGTCGGTATTGCGAACCTGCAACATTTGACAAAAAATAGCCATAAATTGGAAGAATTTTTGTTCTAAATACCATGTCAGTGTGATCAGTGATAATATAGCATCAAGTATAAGGATCTGCAAGAAGCTACAAAACTGCATACAAACCAGGAACAGCTGCTATAAAGACCAAAAATAAAATTATTTTTTTTTTTTGTTTCGATTATAGTCGTTTTACCACCTTTGTGGCATTCGCGACTTTATATCAACGCTGCAGTTGGCGGACAATTAATGAAAAAGTTATCCGGTACAACTGTGTTCGATGTTTACTTTCGGGCTCGAACTCGCGGACATCGGCTTAGGAGGCAACTGACTTGCGAACTGAGCTATATCACAAGCCCAAAAATAAAATTATGATTTGTTGTTTATTTGATGATTTCAATAATAACCCCTAACAATCTTCATAGATGTTTCCTACAGTTTTGATCACTATGGTTTTAATTTAACGTATCTCAACATCTTCAAAATTATTGGCTTGATGCCAATTAACACAGAAGGCTTAAAACATCAATATCATTAACTTTTTGTATGGACTTAATTGAAATTTTTAAAGTTTTTTTTTCAAAAAAAAATTAACTCAAACGATGGACAATGTTGCTGCATATATTTTGGGGCAAAATAACAAACATTTCTCAAAAACAAATTAATTTTTTTTTCATGCAATTCCCAATGTCCTTTCACTGTTCCTATGTTCTTTTTTTATTCAAACTTAACCATTTGATAGGATTTTTAGCCATTTGTTATATACAGGCTTTCTCGTAGAAAATGACCGTTTTTTTAATATACAAAAATTATCATAGAATGACCATATAAATAGTTCTATAACTATACTTATAAAAAGTGATACTTTCATATAAAACAACCCATTTGCGTCCAAATGCTATCATTTTATATCGACAAATTGGACTGTGAGAAATACCGAGCGATCACTGTCCTCAATGCCGCCTACAAAGTGTTGTCCCGAATCCTACTCCGCCGCCTAACGCCACAAGCAAACAGATTCGTGGGAAGTCATCAGGCCGGCTTCATGGAGGGACGGTCTACGACGGACCAGATATTCACATTACGGCAAATCCTCCAAAAATGCCGGGAACACCAAGTCCCTACGCACCATCTATTCATCGACTTCAAAGCCGCATACGACACGATCGACCGTAACGAGCTATGGAAAATCATGGACGAGAACGGCTTTTCCGGGAAGCTGATCAGACTGATCAAGGCGACGATGGTTGGAACGCAGTGCTGTGTGCGGATCTCGGGTGAACTGTCGAGTTCATTCGAATCACGCAGGGTGATTCGCAAGGTGATGGTCTATCCTGCATGATGTTCAACGTGGCGCTAGAAGGTCTAATTCGACGAGCGGTGGGCGAAATGCGGGGCACGATTTTCAACAGATCCAGTCAACTTATCTGCTTTGCTGATGACATTGATATAGTCGGCAGATCATCTGCGGCGGTGGAGGAGATCTACCGCGAACTGAAACGCGAAGCAGGAAGGATTGAGTTGATGATTAATACGTCCAAGACGAAGTATATGCTGGCCTGCGGATCCGAGACCGACCGTACCCGCTTGTCTAGTAATAACAAGGTCACGATTGACGGCGACGAGCTGGAGATAGTCGAAGACTTTGTCTATCTCGGCTCATTGGTGACCGCAGACAATGACACCAGCCGTGAGATCCGGAGGCGAATTATCAGCGGAAGTCGTGCCTACTATGGACTCCACAAGCAACTGCGGTCGAGAAGACTTAGCCCTCGCACGAAGTGTAACCTGTATATGACGCTCATTAGACTGGTTGTTCTCTACGGGCACGAGACATGGAAATTGCTCGAGGAGGACCTGCGTACACTCTGGGTATTCGAGCGACGAGTGTTAAGAACCATCTTTGGCGGCGTACAGGAGAACGGAGTGTGGAGGCGAAGGATGAACCACGAGCTCGCGCGACTCTACGGCGAACCCAGTATCCAGAAGGTGGTGAAAGCTGGCCGGATACGCTGGGCGGGACATATTGCGAGAGTGCCGGACGACTGTCCTGCAAAACAGGGGTGTTCGCTACGAATCCGGTAGGAACAAGACGAGAGGGGGGCGCAACGAGCGAGGTGGTTAGACCAAGTGGAGCGTGATCTGGCGAACGTGGGGTGCCCGAGGAATTGGAGAACGGTTGCCATGGACCGACTGAATTTTAGGAATTATGTTCGTCAAGTTATGTCGTGAGACGGAAAACTATGTTAATAAATAAAATAATGCTATCATTTTATCAGGGGAGCGTTTGTTTATGAGTCTTCGAAAAAATAGATATTTTATAACTTCAGAACTACATTTCAAGTATTGTAAAAAAAAAAATTTCCAACTACCAACCAAACTAAGCCTATTTGAAACTCAAATCAAAGTTCCCTCAGTTTACGATACATCGATCAATATGGCGGAGTGCACCGCTAATTCATTTCACTATGTGATTTCATAATCAAATATCTCAACAGATAACTTCAAAAGCACAAATTTGTAACAGAAAATAGTTTAAGAAGCTTGTGAATCATGTGAAGTAGCCAATTAAAGTGGATTTTTTCTGCTCTAAAACATGCATTCATGATTTACGACGAATCAAAGGGTGACGGCGGAGATGAGCGACCTCCCCAAGATCATTCATCACCTTTTAACGATCATTTAATCTTCAGCCACTGTTAATTACTTACACACGCTGGCTCGTGTGGGTCACCTATGGATCAAAATATTTGCGAATGAACTCAGTTGAGATTTTAACACACAAGCAATCAGCAGAATGTCATTAGGTATTCATTCGCTTAATTACCTTTGAAACTGAATTCGATCTTTATTGATGACTTTTTACAAAAAATATTATTTGAGCGTTATCAATGACAGATTCAATTTAAAATAAAGCAAAAATATTCATAAAATTATCCATATAATTAATTATTGAAATTCAGGATCACTTCACCAAACTTGAATCTTATTCTAATGTTATATATCTATGTCGAGAAGTAAATTGAAAGCGAACAAAAAATCGGCCGGTATCTTCCTTTGAGAAATATCATCGTTTAACGACGTGTGGTGTTGAAAGATTTTTTTTATGTTATTCATTCAATAACGTTTTAACTTTGAAAATGATCCTAAGCTTCGATTTCCAATAAGCTTAATATGATAAGCAAGGATCTTATTACATGGGAGTGGTAATGAAGTCTTTTGAACTTTTAGATTTTTTCACCTCACCGGTCCATGAAAATAATGATTGTTCTGGTATTATCCCTTTGTGAATTCCATAGATTATTAATTGAACCTTCAATTTGAAAAAAATCCCAGAAAGGGTGCACTGCCACTCAACTGGTAAAGAACACCCCCAAATTTTATCAAATTGGACGCGTTTTTGTTTCCTAAGATGATTATATTAAACACTTCCAACTAGGCACGTCTAAACACCTCTCAGTGAACCATAACCGAGTGAAAAAAAAAAAAACCGGAGGTAGCCCAATGACAGCAAACCGGCCACAACAACCGACGACGCATTGGGAAGAATAATAATGGACAGCCTGCATGGAAAGCTTCCAGACTGTCTGCGTTTGCATTGCATAGTTTCTGGCAAATTTGTGAAGTGCCTAGGACCAACACCATCAGCATCATCACAATCATTTCATCGTTCGTTTTAGACTACAACAGCGTTCCGGTTCCGTATTATGTCCACCCGGAAGTGAACTAGCTAAGCGTACTACCCGTTATATTATAGAGAGAGAGAGTGCCACTTCAATGCATCGTTTACGCGCTTTCAAATTAGAGCTTTGTGCTCGTTGAGAAGGACTTTTGTCGACAGTCGTTGACAATTTGGTTTCCCGCAGAAGGGCATCGCTAAAGCAGCCGTTAAAGTTTTCACGATAATACGTTTAATCAGAAACTAATCATGGTATTCGCTGACGTATGCACTATACATACTATAATTCGGAACATTTGATATTATTTAGGAATTTATTTAAAAGCATTAAATGCAATGTGGTTATTTTTCATTTCTACATTTCACTGTAAATTAAATGTGATTAATTTTTGTTTCTATATTAACCTATAACAGAAATTTATATTCCGTTCATCCGGTCCTGAGTCCCGAAATCGTGATATTTTGAAATGATACGTATTTCCATTTTCAATGATATCTCACCCAATACTTACTTTTTCCTAAATAAAATTTTTGCAGTTTATTCATTACTAGCTGATTTAGCTTGACCTAGCTCGGGTTCACAAAAAATACACATACACATACAAAAAAGTTTGGGATCACCCCCTCAAAAAAGTGAAAATTTCGATCGGTCATATCTCAGCCATATCGGAATTCATTTGATTTCATTCAAGAGATCGTGAGCAAAACCTGCTTTATATGTATTTGACAAAATGTTAATATTAAATTTATAAGACTAAAATTTAGCTTAAAGTTGGGACATTTTTCAAAAACCGAACTTAAGATAAAATTTAAACCCGATCATCTCAGTTTGGGGTAGACCAAATTTCAAAACTCGAGTTGCATTCGAATCCTTTTTTCGAACTTTTTAAATACATTTATTTAATTTTGTGCAAAAAATTGCTAAGTACTTAAAATATATGAAATAGCTACTTAAGTCACCGTCCAAAAGTTGGGCATCACCCCGTAGTATGGTGTAACGGCCCAAAGTTTGGAATCAATATTCTAAAACATGCATTTTTATTCCCGCGTATCTCTGTTATCAAACAACGTATTGCTTATCTGGTAAGCTGATTTGGAAGCTAATGAGTTGAACTTGCATTGTGGATATTTAGTTGAATTATTTTTGAAGACTTACTTCTTCAGAACTTGAGCTATAGTTTCATAATTTCCTGATGATTTTCACCAAATAGTCCGACCGTTAAAAAAAACATGCAAATTTGTTTTGACCATAACTTAGTTGTCTTATAAGTTATCGCACATCGGATTGGCTTATTTGAAAGCTTATGACTTTATAAACTGAATGTGACCTGGCATACTCTCCGATATATTTTCACGAGGATCATTGGCCAACCATAGAAGTATGTGTTCATGGGGACTTCCACGGTGCGGAAATTCTAATCGTTTGAAAAAGTCAACGAAAAAGTAATTTCCAAATGAACTATACGTCTTTGATGAAAGCAGCTTAATTACAACGTCAACCAGCTTATGAAAATACACATAACACATAACCGGAGCTTTATTCACTAGCGTAGTTCGTTGTAAAGCGGTCAGATGTTGTAATGTTTCAGCAGTTTCAGCATCATTTGACTCCTTCGAAAGCTTCTAGAAAATCGCGAGAAGATTTGGTCAACGCGTTTCGTTCGCGCTCAGCGTTAAGAACACAGGCTTTCCAAGTTGACGAATCATAGAGAATACATCACGCTTTCTCTGTTGCTAATATTGAACAGAATTGGGAATGGATTTTAAGAATGACAGGTTTCTTTCAACGCAGGATTCCAAAAACTCTCTGTCTTTCAGCTGAGCACGCGTGATTTTAGCCGTACCCATGCATTTGAAAGTGTTTCTAAGTCCTTTTGATACTCGCAAACGCATGATTGGCTATGAAATATAGAGATTATGTTCGGGCTTAGCTCCCCGTCGATCCCGGCGCCTTGTTTCCCTGGTAGTCATCATAAATGGTGCCAAGCGAACTTCAGGCCTGAAAGTTCTTGGATGACCTAAATAAATATCTGGGAAGGACAACTCTTCGGAAAATTCATCATATATAATGGAGAGTGGGGTCTCATTTTGCCCTGGTGCGATTTCAAGACACATATCCTCGTTCCAAAGCAGGGTATGTTGTTGGCCTATCAGAAGCTCCACCTCATTTGAAGCATCAATAACCTCCAGATCAACCGCTTCTCTTCGCTGAAAACTATACCAAGTTGTCTGTACAACGGAGTGGTACAAAGATAATTCAGCCAAAGCTTAGCCGTACCTTTCTTAACATATCCAGACAAGTAGCTAGATTTGTGAATCATGTGCTTCTTAAGGGGGGGTAGGGTCTAACACTTTCAAAAAATCGATTTTTTTATTTTTTTATTTTCTTATTGTAAAACATTTCAAGAATGTTGTGTCAAATTTTCAAGTCAATTGAAGCGAAACTGTAGAAATTATAGGCCTTTATCTCGTCCTATCTAATACTGCAAGAAAGCAAGAGCAGAAACTTCAAAAACGTTTTTCTCGGAAGCACATTTTAAAAGTCCGTGGATATCGTCATTTGAAAACTACTTATCCGATTCTTTTCAAATTTGGAACATATGTTCTACATATAAAATACCAGACCCCAACGTTTTTCTTTTTTATTTTTTTTTTACTTTGGGGAGATTTTACAGATAAAAAATGGCGGATTTTTTCATGAAAAATCGTAGTTTTTACTTCAAACAGCCACAAGAATTTCATAAAAAATTTTTTAAGTTAAATAAAAAACGTTGGGGTCCAGAAAAACATCTATTAAAAATATTTTGCTTTGATTTTTTGACTTCAGATGATTCTGTGCTGAGATACAGTGTCCACCGCAAATCCTGTTTTCTAAAAGGCATCCTCGAAAGTGCTCCGTCACCGACTCATTTTTCAATATTTTTCTACGAAAAAATCACTGAATGTTCTTTTAACAATGCTTTGTATAATGCAAAAAATTTGAATACATTTGTTTGAACGATAGCTCTGAAAAAAAAATCGTGAAAATGGTGGTTTTTTTACCCGTTAGACCCTACCCCCCCTTAATGCACACATTGAAGCGTAGTCATCATCAACCTGTCGGTCGAGGTATCTCCTGAACCATCTGATCCACTTCCACGCACTGGGACATCGATTATTTGGCCAACAATAGACATGCTGCCTATTTTAAGCGCATACGACAATATAAAATGTATTAATTAAGATAAAAAAACAAGGAATGATAACTGAGTTTCTGACTTAATGCATGACGTACTCGGCGAAGTTGCATGAAATTGATCCTTGGTGAAACCAGCCTTACACTGAGTGCATCCAATGGAGATAGATTCGGAGGAAATTTCGGATACCAAAAGCCATTCGTTTGCGACAGGATAGGAATCGACCCTTTCTTCAGGTTACTTCGGCAAGTTAAACATACTAGGAACCCTTCCACAGTGTCAAAATAGTTTGTCGACATCAACATAGCAGAATCTGAACTTCTTATTGGTTTAAGATCATTCTTAAACCATAATCTCGCGCACACGTCACAGGCATGATCAAACTCGTTATCTAGGAAGCGTTTCCAAAATTCGCGATCAGTACGCGCAAAATTCTGTTCTCAAAGGGTGAACAAAACATTCTCAGCATTTGCATTGTCTTCAATGTCGTTTTCTTCCATCGGTGCATAATCATCCATGACTTCTCCCAGCGACGCCAACCTACCTACCTACTTAAGGGTCCGGCGCTGATTGACTGACGCATAGGGCTGAGAAAAAAGATCTCCACTGCTGGCGATCCGGAGCCAGCGTCTTCACTTGCTGCCAGCCAAGGTTCTTGTCAATTGTGCGGATTTTAGCGGCTAGACTACGCCGCCACGAGTTTCTGGGCCTGCCTCTTCTTCGATGCGCATCTGGATTCCAGTCAAGCGCCTCTCTGCAAATCTCGTTTTCATCTTTTCGCAGCGTGTGCCCAATCCATCTCCACTTACGTTCCCGAATCTCGATTTCTAGCGCCTTTTGATGACACCGGCGATGAAGTTCAACGTTTGAAATCTAGTTGCCAGGCCACCAAACGCGGATGATGTTCCGCAGGCAGCGATTCACAAAAACTTGCAGTTTTCACGTCGTCACCGCATATGTGCACCAAGTTTCACACCCGTACAGCAATACGGATTTGACGTTTGAGTTGAAGATTCGGATCTTAGTTCGTAGAGAGATCTGGCGTGAGCGCCAGATGTTTCGGAGACTCGCAAACGCAAATCGGGCTTTTTCTGATGCGGATTTCGATGTCCTTCTTGGTACCACCATCAGGCGTAATCTGGCTACCAAGATACTGGAAGCACTCCACTGTCTCAACCTGTTGTCCAGCTACCACAAAATTGGAACGATTTTCTGTGTTGATTTCCATCGACTTGGTCTTCCCGACATTGATTTTGAGACCTCCTGCCTTGGAGCTTTCGGTGAGGTCGTCGAGTTTGCTCTGCATGTCTTGTTGTGTTTTGGCGAGCAAAACAATATCGTCTGCCAGGTCAAGGTCGTTCAGTTGCTCAATTGCTAAAGGATTCCACGGCAAACCTCGGTTTGGTCTACAGTCAATCGATCCAGTCAAGATCTCATCCATTACGATGAGAAAAAGCAGCGGTGACAAAATACATCCCTGTCTCACTCCAGCAGTTACCGGGATTGGTTCGGACAAGACACCGTCGTGCAAGACCTTGCACGAAAATGCCTCGTACTGTACTTCGATGAGATGGACTTGTTTCTCTGGGACCCCTCGTCGTCTAAGAGCAGCCCAGATGTTTTCGTGGTTCAGTCGGTCAAATGCTTTTTCGAAAACAACGAACACCAGCAGAAGAGAGTCCTGGAATTCGTTGATTTTTTCCAGTATTATTCGTAGCGTTGTGATGTGGTCCACACATGATCGTCCGGATCGGAATCCAGCTTGTTGCCGTCGGAGTATAGCGTCGATTTTCTCCTGGATCCTGTTCAGGATCACTTTGCAAAGTACTTTGAGGGTTGTACAGATCAAAGTTATGCCACGCCAGTTACCGCACTCTGTTAGGCCTCCTTTCTTCGGGACCTTTACGAGGATACCCTGCATCCAGTCGGCCGGGAATGTTGCCGTATCCCAAATTTCAGCGAAAAGACAGTGCAACATTTGTGCTGACAAGGCAGGGTCGGCTTTGAGCATTTCAGCAGGAATGCAATCGATTCCAGGCGCTTTGTTTGATTTCATGTCCTTGACTGCCGCTTCTATTTCAGCCAGCGAGGGCGCTTCCGAGTTGACGCCATTAATGCGACTTACTGTGGGCGCCTCGAGCTGCGGGTTCTGTTGGCCATTGCTATCTGTAGCTCGAAAAAGTTGTTCAAAATGCTCAGTCCAACGCTTGAGCTGATCTGTTCGATCTGTCAGCAGCTGACCTGCTCGGTCTTTCAGCGGCATTCTTGCATTAGTCCTTGCACTACTAAGGCGGCGAGAAAATATCGGCGGCTCATTCTCCCTCTTCGGCTAGGGAGTTTGTCCAGGCTTTCTTGTCTCGTCTACAAGCTCGTTTAATTGCCTTTTCCAGTTCCGCATATCGTAAGCGGGCGGCTGCTTTGGTTGACCCGGTACATGCCTGCTCAATTCCGACTTTCGCCTTTCTCCGATCACCGACCATCCTTCAAATTACACCCGAAATCCATTCAGTTCTTCTTCCACAAACCTTACCGAGAGTACCATGGCTCGTCGTGATAAAGGCATTCTTGATTCCACACCACTGCGACGCCAACGATGAGTTAATATCGGAATCGGTCTCTATCGGAACAATAACATTGAGTTCTGGGCGATAAATTTAAGTAAGGTATGAGTAATATTGTTTTCCAAAAGCACTGCTTTCATAACTGACAATTGATTGCTAAATGAAACACAAACAAGAACGATTCGGATTTTTATTTCACAAACGACGGGCAACTGATTTGAGACATGAAACTTATGGACAAAAGTCGTCTATGTCAGGAGTCAGGAGTTTACTGTTTTTGCCAAAGTGTTATTATTATGAATCGAGTTGAATTGAAACTTTGCAGGTTTTGGAAGACGGACACAAAATTTCAGTTTTCAAATTGCAACCCGGGGTTTCTTAGGGACGAGCAAGTTATTCCAAGAATCAAATATTGTACAAGGGGTCGGCAAAAAAAGTCGTCAATATTACTTGTTCACTATTTTTGCGATATTACCGTTTTTATGAACTGGATTAGAATGAAAATTAGCACACTTCAGTTTTAAAACCGAAAAATAACAAGTTTCAAATTATGTATAAGAGATCGGCGGAAAAGGTCGTCCATATCACTGTTCACTTTTTTTGAAATGTTAACGTTATTATGCATTGGATTAGAATGAAAACGGGCGCACATTCACTTTAGTTTTTAAGAAAGCTCTTCTCGAGACTTATCCCTCGCACAAAGTGCAGCCTGTACACGAAGCTCATTAGACCGGTTGAACTCTACTGACACGAAATGTGGATGGACCTGCACACACTCGGAGTATTCGAGCCACGAGTGTTTAGTGTGCAGTAGAACGGAGTGTGAAGGTGAAAGATGGACCACGAGCTCGTCGTAGAAACCCATTATCCAGAAGGTGGCGAAAGTAGGATGCCCGAGAAACTTGAGAACAGATGTCATGGACCGATTGATTTAAAGCAATTTTTTTTTTCTTAAGGTTATAGGGACAGATGATTTAAGGTATCAAGATAGAGGAGTTTGTACGGGATCAGCTAGTTTACTTCTAAATTAACTCACCTCTACTTGATGTTCCTTCTCTTGCATCCCAAGCAGAAGAGGAAGTGACGTCATCTCTTGTTGTCCGCCTTCTTTCGCGATAGTTTCTGGATCGCTCAGCATTGGTTTTCGGCGCAGGTTTTCCGATGCGTCGTGTCCCAGTTAGCGGCTGAACGTTCTTACTTTTCCACCTTTACCGCGACCACACATTATCACTTTGATTATTTTAAAAATATCCACTGAAACAACCATACAACACGAGAGAACGATTGAATGAAGTTGAATCATAATTTTCAATGTTATATACTTTTATAAGGATCCTCTTGGCTTATGAATTATGCGGAAGTAGCTCTCTACTTCGACGAGAAAGTATGAAATTCCAAATCATAACTCTCTTAAAAAAAAAATCGCGGCCCTGAAAAGTCGATTTTTTCTATAGCCCTGAAAAGGGCCGTTTTTTCTGTGGCCCTGAAAAGAGCCGTTTTAGTGGTTACTTAAAAGTGTTTTTGAACTTCAGTTCGGTTTCAGCTACCGAGTAGAACGGACGTGGTTTTAGTTTGCTTAGTGAAAACAGAAAACAAAATGGAACCCAAGTGAGAAAAGACTCTGAAATTCCATTTTGGAATTCATACGCGAAACCCTACCAACGACGAAGTTTTTAATTTTTTTCGGAAAAATGGATGGAGGTGTGGTGACCTAAGCGCCATGTACCGGGAGGACTTCAGTTTATTCGTAAAGTTTCAATCGGAAGAAATTTTGCAAATGGCGCTGGCAAAGATAGGCAGTCAGGTTATCATCGAGTATGCAGACGGGATTAAAATAAACGTGATAGTTTCTGTAGCTAACGGAGCAGTCAAGTACGTTAGAATATTTGGTCTTCCACCAGAAGTAGAGGACCAGCAAATATGTATTTTTTTTTTGTTTCGATTATAATCGTTTTACCATCTTTATGGCATTCGCGACTTTATCAACGTTGCAGTTGGCAGATCGTTATTGAAAAACTTATCCGGTACAACTGTGTTCGATGTTTACTCTTGGGCTCGAACTCACGGACATCGGCTCAGGAGACAACAGACTTGCCAACTGAGCTAAGCAAATATGTATGGTTTTGAAAAGGTATGGGAAAATCCAACAATTGGTTAGTGAACGATATTCCGCGGGCTCTGGGTTCCCCATTCTGAACGGGGTCAGGGGAGTGTACATGGAAATGGAAACTGAGGTACCTGCTCAACTCCAGATCCAATGTATCAAGGCAAGAATTCATTTTGATGGCGTCCGTAAAGAATGTTTTGTGTGTGGGGCCTTGGATCATGTGAGGATTCATTGTCCCAAAAAAAGAAACTTGAACGTTAGAGTGCTGGATGTCAAAGAAAACGGTTCATTTGCAAGTGTTGTGGCAAATGGCATTGCAACTGCAACAGAATTGAAAAAGAATTCGACACACGCTGGAGGAACGGAGAATAGTTTGACTGTTTTGGATACACGGAGCATTCAAACAGTGTCCGACATCAATAATATCGTTGAAATCGGCGGCAACGTGGTTACAGTGGAGGACAACAGTAATCTTCGTGTGCAGATAGGCAATGAAGATCACGTTTTGGTGAACGACATCGCTTGCAGTGTGGCGGAAGAAGACGAACGAATAGAAAATGCAGAAGGGTGCCGTGACGAAAAACGAGAAAAAACGAAAAAACGAGATAGAAGATCTTTAAGAGAAAAAGGTGATGACACTTCGGGGAGTGAGACGCCGGGACGGAAACAAATGATCGTTGCAGCCAAAGGCGAAGATTTTGTACGAACACAATCGAGATTTTCAAGGTCAAAAAAAAGTAGATCGTAATAACACTATTAGTCAAATGATTTTAAACACTAGTTTTCAGTTGTGGTAAATAATAAGTACTCGGAGTGCTTATTTTTGATAAGTTCTTCAGAGAAATAACAATTACAGAGTAGATTTGAAGTGCTTACTGGTTAGAAGTAATGAAACTAGAAAATCAATAAAAATATTTGTATATCCTAGGAAATGTAAAGTTAGGTTAAGATTAGTTTTAAATAAAATTAAAAAAAAAACAGAGTCGAAATTTTAGTTTTGAAACAATGATTGAAAATATATTTTAGATAAAGGTTTAAACATAAAAAAATCATTTAATTAAATTTCATAATTTACACAGTTTTTTGTTTAAAGGTATAGCAAACAGGGTCAGTTAGGGGTCATATAAAACTGAGAGTGGTAGGAGGGCTTTTAAGTAAAAATTGAAACAGCCCTTCCTTAAGTAAAAAATTAAGAATGAGCGGAGTGTGTTTCATCTCTAAGTCAACTTATAACAAAACTAGCTGACCCGGTAAACTTCGTTTTACCTTCTTATGTATAAATCGTAATAAATGTTTGTTTTCATCAAAAAAAAAAAATAAAAAATAAAATAAAATAAAAAAAATAAAAAACTTCTCTAAGTACTGCCCTACTGCTTTGGCAGTTAAGGCAGTACGGGAAGTCCATCAACCAAATGATATTGGGATGCAAAGGACATGTCCTTTGCACCCTTCCGGAATACTCAAACCCACATTCAAGGCATAGAATGCCCGTTGTTGGCCGCTCGCATATACACTTTGGATCTAGGGGCGGAGTCATCCTTGATCGGATATAGTTGAATCAAGACTGATGAAATTTCCGACGAAAATTCAAGTTTTGTCAATTATTTACCCCTCGAGTTTGCTCCGCCTTCCATGCAGTAGGCCACGCCTTTCCGACTGCGACGAGGTCTTCCATATTAAATATACTCTGTTTTTGCGACATGGACGTTATTATGAATTGGATTGAAATGAAAATTGGCGAACAGGAGTTTTGACAGACGAGTAATCGATTTAGTCAATACTTATGATAGGGAATGAAAATTGGCAACACTAAATTTTAAAGGACGGTCAATCGATTTCAGGTATTAAATTTTGTGTAAGGGGCTGGCAAAAGGGGTCGTCTGTTTACTGATTTGGTGATATCAAATTTTGTACATTGAAAAATTCGATCCGCGCCAAACCGGGCTTTTCCCAATATTTAAAAAAAACTAGGCAAGCCCGGATTAAATCGGGCAATCTGAAATGCCTCAACCATCACCCAGGGTGGAGTGTTGCCAAATATTCAGGAAGTGTTCTCATTTTTCACTTACCCAAACCGTCCTTTTCAGGACGACAAATGATTTCATTAGTTATTTTCTTTAAAATTCAATTTAGATTAAATCAAGACAACCTATTTTTCATAAATTTATCGCAATGAAAAGTTCTGGGCAATCTCACTAACCAGACGCTGGAAAGGCAACTTGCGGATCAGCTGCTCTTCTGGTAACGCCGGATCTAACGCAAGGCAACGATTTCAGGCCGAAAACGATGCCGATTCTTCACTACTGCGGTGGCTAGAGCACTCTTTTCCTGCGATGTTTCCACTTTGAAAGCACGACAACGAATGAAATTTGAGGCAGCGAAAAGCACTTCTTTTTATATATTCGCGGGGAAGATTTCCGTGCCATCCGTATTTGCGCTGAATGAGTATTGGTGTACCAACACATAGCCGCCGCAAAATAGTATAATTCCACAAAATTCCGTGGTTATAATAAAAACATTTTTTTGGAATTACACTTTGCCAAATTTTTCAGGCGCGTAATATTCTACTAGCACTGAATATTTCGTCATAAATATATAATGCTTTTATTATCTACATCATATGTGATGGGATTTTAAAGATATTTTATAGAGTTTTACAGATGTGAGCGACCATTCAAATATTACGTAACACAGTTCTCGATCATTATCAATCCTCCTCTCCCCTACGTAGCACATTCTCATCAGATTTTCTATCCAAATTTTACAAAGCATAACAAACTGCTGTACCCTCCTGTCCCCCTCCTAAACGCGTTCAACATTCCTTTTGTAAATAGACAGAAGATTCCCTTATTATTTTCCTGGAATCAGCAGGATTAAGGAGTGTATTCGAAAAAAAATGTAACACATTTTTTTTTAATTACTTTTAAATGCATGCATGGAAGTTGGATTTTCTTGAAATTCGAAATTGGAATGCTTCCTAGTGAAAGAAGTAAGCCGTGACTTTTGGGCAACGCACGCGTTTTTGTTTTTGTTCATAATTTTTTTAAAAATTTAAATTACAACAATACTAGAAATTTTTGAATTAAACAGTGGAAAATTATAGATTAAGTGACTGGTAGTAGTTCCCGGAGTGATTCGTGTTTTGTTTCGGCGTGCTGAATCCTGGTTGAAGGAGTTCGAAAGGAATTTTAAAGCCAGCTGGTCTGGACTAGAGGAAGAGGTTTCTAGTAGAAAACTTCCAAGACTTATTTGGTGAGATCCAACCTTTACCATTACATTAAACGATATTATTGTATCTTTTTTTCAATACACAATTTCATTAGATTAGTGTAGCTATTTTCAAATTATGCTATAGGTTTAAAAGTAATCCATATGAAGCGTTTGGTAGGGAACTCCACGCTTTATTCCTCCCCTTGCTCCAGAATCTTTGGCGGTATTTACCACATGGTTGACCTGGCCGTAGTTATCTCTGCAATGCATGTTTTATGTAACAGAGATAACGTTGAAAAGAAAAATGAAGGGCGCAAGTCTTTTCATTTTCCAGGATGCTTACACGTTTTGGCTATGTTGGTAAAAGAAGAAGAAGAAGAAGAAATTGGAATGCTTCCTAGTAATTTAATATACACTTGTACAATTTTGGAGACAATCTGTCAAGTGGTTCTTGAGATAGCGTTTAAAACAGAACCTCATTGACAAATATTTTTGGGCTGAATCGCGGAAAAATCAGTAAAGTCCTAGTGGGAGACCCAAACTGGAAATCGACTATCCAACCAAAGTTTATGGGTTAAGGCGATAAAGGGGTCCTAGAGGATCTAACTGTGAGCAAAAATTTCAAATTGAGGCAAGAGAGTGGTTCCATGAAATTAAGGAATGTGAGGGATTTTATCAAGCTCAGTTCGAAAATTTCAATAGAGGGAGTGAAAAAAAAAAGATCAGTTTTTCTGACTGGTTCGTCTAGCTGACTAATTAACAGGCCTGACTTAACTTCTACAAAGTAGAATAGCTGCCCACCAGTAGAATAAACAAAAAAACGATGGTCAAATCGTGCGCAATATATGTGGATCGCTAGCGGAGAGAAATTTGAAAAATTTCGTAATGGACAGCATTATATTGAAATCAAATTGAAAAATTTTATGTCTAGTACTTGGGGAGGCTGAAGTTCTGTTGAAGTTGCTATTCCGTCGGTGTTTCATAACGATTGACACGATGAATGGCTAAATATGCTTCTATGAATGTGACCGTTTTCCGTGCATAGCACTTCAATAGGCCCCACAAGCTTCATATTCGTGCCATTCTTCTTCTGGAATCGTACCATTACGAAAGAACTGTGGTGGAGTGATGAAAAATCAAATATTTGGTTTTTTGTGCCGAAGGAGGACAATCGGCTTAATTTGTTAAAACTTCTATCAAATTCAAAACATTGAGTAATTTTTAAGATCAAGCTTCAGGGAAAACTCAGTCAAAAATAGTATTGATTTGGAAAAAATGTGTTTCATGAGATACATTATAGATGGCGCACATGATGCTCAAAAATTAATGGCGAAACACTTTTTCATTCAACACTTTTTCGGATACCCCTTAACAAAAATTTACAAAAATTGGCACATTTAAACATAACATAACTAAGCAGCTTCGCTGAAAATTTCATCAATTTCCATCCATGCATTCAAAAGTTATTCTCATAACAAGGTATGGCAGTTTTTTCGAATTCACTCCTTAAATGCTCTCACCTCAAGCTTACATTGTATTTATGGACCTTCAACACTCCCGGTAACAAGCGGAGGAATTATCCTAGATAATAAATATCAGAATTGCATTTATGCTAAATTATTACCCACAGTTGGCACGCAAACCAATCAGCTGGAAGCAATCATCTGAATCGAAATTCCAGGAAAGTTAAATGCATACAAATTCAATTTTTGTTTCCTGCTGACAGAGCAAGGCTCACAATTTTACAACAATCCGGGCCATCAATTTCATTCGATTAAAGCCCAGCGGTCGACAACAATTTCCCATTCCAACTTCCATCAACACACAAACAACAATCGCCAGCTCACATAAACCAAACACCCGGGACAAATCTGCATAATTTGTACACATCAAAAAATGCCCACACATATATTTTAAAGTCGGAAAACAAGCGGTCGTTCCGAATGGTGATTGTGACATTGGGGACATTGATCAGTGTGGAAATACGTGCCAGGGGATATCATTTCAGCCTTGTAGCAAACCGGAGGACCTGACGCTTATGTTGAATTGTGTTGCGGTGCGCGGCGAGTTGAAGGTGTCACTTTTGGGTTCAGGCGCGCGCGGTCGTCGGATGAGCTAGCCTGTTCCGTTTGGCAAAACCGCACCAAATATCTCCTCAATCGCTGGAGGCAAATTAATGATGATATATTAATTTGAGCTATCAAATTACGATGGACAGTGAGAAAATTTAAAACCACACGCTCTGTGCAGTGTTGTGTTGCGAAACACAAAAATGTGTACAAATCGATAAACAAATCAGCTTAAATGTGTTATCAGTTTTCGTTTTGATTTCTCTTCTTGTAAACTATGGAAACTTTGAAAACACATTGAACGTAATTCAAATTGAATGATTTAAAATCTTCAATTATAAAGCTCAGGATCATCATGCAGGGATGTAAAACATTTAAGATTTTTTTAAATTTCTTCAAAATTTTGAATAATTTCTTATCTTCGAAATTTGAATTTAAATTGGGAGTAGTTCTAAATTTTTTTTCATGTTTTTATAATTTTTGTGAGTTTGGTAACATTTGACATTCTTGTCAGTTTTCACATTTCCGTCATTTAAATAAATATTTTTGTTTAAACCGGTGTTATTTTCATTCAACCCTCTGGTGCCCAATCCCGCTTTTAGACAGGTTCTACTAAAATCGACATAAAAAATAAGCTTATCGTTATTTTTATTTACTTTTTGCGCAGAATCTTTCAAAACTTAGTAAACTAACATCTCATACTAATAGAAAATGTTTGACAAGCAGTTGTCAAAAGCTACAGCTAAGAGAAGCTTGAAATTCATTTGGTAGCCTCATAAATTCTTGGTCAATGAGTTTTTCGATTTAAAAAAATAGACAGTAATGTCAAAGAGCCACCACCATTCTGGATTGATTTTTTGAGATATTTTTTTTTTCTATGAAAGTAGGAGAGATGAAACATTTACAATGTCTAAAGTCAGAGTTGAGAAAGTAAGACATCAATTCGAAAAATATGCACAATATTAACACCCCTCAACTGAAGACCTGATTTATATTTTTCATTATTCAAAAATAATTTACACACCATCAGAAAGGCTGTTATTTGAGCTTTATTTTACATGAAAAGATATTGTTTCTTTTTGCCTTTCTCACAGAAAGGTATAGTTATCGGTCGATTTGGGAAATCATTAATTGTGGGTCTTAGATACACCTTTATAGGTACCTATCGAATCAGTTCAGACGATGTCAGTGTATTTGTGTATTAGTGTGATTTTTTGTAAACTTTGTTCCACACGTTTTTGCGAAATTGAGCAGTGCAATAAAAATGATTTTTATTCTTAAAAAATTTGTTTTTTTTACTATTCCATGTATAAAAAGAAGAAAAAAAACGAAATAATTTGAAAAAAAAATTCATAGTACCTATCATCACTTTAAAAACGTATCCATTTGGCATGCCAGCAGATGATCTAAGCAATCCTTGATTGAGTGCGGTCGTGTTTTTCTCGCTCGTTGAATTTTTTGCGCTGAAATTTTCGGGGAAAGTTAAAATTTTTCAAAATAATTTCTTATTGTAATGAAGTCCGTTTTATCCGAAAAGTTTTTCGTCTAATTGAAGTACCTGATGAAGAAAATGTGGCTTTTTGTTTCGGTTGTGAAAGTTTCATCGAAAATTTCGTGTTAAAGATAATAAATCTTCATTTCAAGCAATATAATAAAATTAGTATGTTTGAGGTGCGCGAGGGAGTTAAACTGTGAATAGACTCTGTGTTGAAATTGTGTACCGGAAATTTGTTGAAATCAAAGTGTCTTAAAAATAAAATTAAGTGCGGACAGAAAAGGATCATGAAGTGGAAAAAATGTCTTTATTTGATTTCGTTCGAGCCTAGGAAACAAAGGTGGAAATGTGTTCCAGTTATTTGCTGATGCCGTTTAAACCTTTCAAATTGGTGAGTTCGTTCCTTTTTATTCTTGTTTTTAATGTCTTTCCATGTCCCCAAACAACAAAGTTTCAGAGAGTTGATTCGTGAAAAGTGATTTGGTATATTTTTCAATCGTTGAAATGAGTTGATATTGAATTTGATAAGAACATAGAAGCGCATTTTCTTACATGCGCTGTGTAACGCTGTTAATTAAATATTTTTTCCCCGTGGTTATCATAGCTTGCTTTGCTGCGATGCGACCGTATGAGTGATTCGCTATTTGTTGTTTGTAATGCATAAAAGGCCTTTGGCTAAATCTGGTACCTATTATTGAATGGTACATTCTTGTCCTATTATACATTTATGCTCATTGAATGTTTTCAACAACTTGGACCTTGCAGGACCAAATAGAATATGAAAATTCAAAAGTCATCAACTACTCCTTCCTTTATAGAGAAATACCAAGTTAAGAAATTTTTTTTTTTTTTGATTTTTATATGAACAATGAATAAATATCATCAGGTAAGAACTTTTATATTCATCCATATTATTTTATTTAAAATTTTTGGCATTGAAATCTTTAAACAAGGAAAATATTTTAAAGATTTCAGTGCCCTATTAATCATATTTTTTCTCTTTCAACTCTTTTCAAGAGCGAGTATTGGCGCTATAACCATGGTCGATGACCCGGGATGATGGTACAAAGAATTCAAAGGATTGTAAAATTATTAGGGAAATTTTTCCTTAATAATAGTACTGATAACTTTTGGATTTCTATGTATAAAAACCTCATTTCCAACCATTGAAGGAAGCATGGCAAGGTCCAACATCAAGAAGCATAGAAATATCTTAGCGTCTATGCTTCCAACAAATAAACATTAAATAAACACGGGAACGTATGGTACTGTTGTCCACGTTTCTTCCTCCCCTGGTTCCAGTCGTCTCTGCGTCCAATACTGCACAGTGGGCCCGGCCTTGTAAAGATGAATAGTAAATGTATTTTTACTATTCACCGGGATGCTGACAAGATCTGGCTGTGTATGTATCATAAGCATAAGCATAAGCATAAGCAGTATCCATTTGGCATGCCAGCAATGTTCAACAATCACTAATCAAGATGATCAAAAATATTACGTCATATTTTTTCATGACGTCATAGACAAGATAGGTGATGCGCATTCACAGCATGGAAGGTCCCTTGGAAATCATTCAATCATGACACACTGGACAATAAAACTAAGGCTCTTCGCTGACACCAACAAAGCTGTCATTGGATTTACAGAAATTGAAAATTCATCTCTTTCGATATATTCCCGTCCAACAAGAAGCCGAACCGGATTCAAAAAATTTAAGGCTGATGCCCCAAATAAATGCAATTGATAATGGATTGTACAAAAAGTACATTCCAAGGTAAGATGTGTCAAGCATAGGGACATAACTCTCATATCGTAATATTTCGATAGTGATTGTAAGTCCCATCCTTCGCCCAACGATAGATTCTCAAGCACACCATCCCTCTTCTCACGTGCCGTTCGTGCTCAGGAAGCTTTTTCCTAAGCTCAAACGGGATGAGAGATTCAAAATTCAAATTCAGATAAAAATAATAACAATACCAAAAATAAAAAATTGAAATGAAAGGGGTTTTCTTACACCGTTTGTCACTCATGTTCAACACACAAACTAAAAGTTTAACTGATAAGCCAAATTTTGGAAACATATTACAATGAATGTTTCAAATTTTCGATAAGTCAAGAAAGTAAGAAATAAATTAGTTTCAAAAGAATTTCATAGCAAATTTAAAATTGAAAAAATCTGAATTATAAAATAAATTTCTATTCTTGTACAAAACTTACCATGAAAAGATGTTAGGAAAATGATAATAATTGTTAATTTTTATTCATTTAAATTTGGAATACTTTTCTTCATTTTCAATTGGAAGTTTAGTGAGAAATTCCGCTGTGTTTTTTTAATTTGAACAAAAAATAATTAATCACGATTTAAAATGTGAATTACCGATTACTGAATAAAAAATGAATTTTGAAAAGAATTTATTCAATGCTCGATGGTTTAATTTAATTTGATAAAAAGAAGAATATATTTATAAATATTTGAAAAGTGCCAGTTATATAAGCCAGACATAAAACCTTTAATAACCTAAAATCCTCCAGTTATCAAAATTTCATTTTTGAAGCTTAAATAATAACTTCATGTTCAACTACACTGACAAATAAATGTTAGAAAATGAGTAATTTAGTGAATGATAAAAACTGATGAAAAATTGAAAATAATGAGTTCAAAACTTTTGTTATTAATATTGAAAGTACAAATCAAATACAAAGTTAGTTAACACTGTGTATTAAAATTTATTTTTAAAGTTGCTTAGAACAATTTTCAAACTTTTTAGATAATTTAAAAATCATGATCGATCCAAAAACATGATTTCATATAAAAAATATAGATAAAAAGTTTTTAAATTTTCAATCGCAGGTTTTTAAGCTTTAAATTACAAGCTCTGAGTTTTTTGTCTCTTTTGTTTAAAATATTAGATCCTAGAAAAAGAAAAGAAGATAGAAATTATGTTTCATTATTAAAAATTTGGAGTTATAGGCTTATGGTTGAAGAACACGAAAATTCAGAATTCAAAAACAAGGAAACAATTTTTTAAAATATGTCTTAAAAATTTAAAAAGTTTGATTAAAAAATCCGGCAAGTTGATTAGAAAATTGAAAAAATAAACTGTACAATAAAATTCGGTAAATTTATTTGAAAATTGAAAAAAACAATATGGAAACAAAAAATATTAGTTTTTAAAAACATTTCAGGAAGAGTTTTTTCAATAAACATGTTTCACCATAACCATTTTGGTGCTTATTTTTTTTAAACTATTGATTTGGTAAATAGTGTCTTAGACTAGAAATTTTGTCAAATTCGGCTGAACACATTTAGTTTTGGTGATAAAGAGTTTATTACTAGTAAAATCAAACATTGATAGATAACTGAATATGGAAAAATATCTTTACAAGTATTTTTGACATCACAGCAGAAAGTGTGAAAAAAACTTGATTCTATTTAAAGCTCATGAATTCATATAAAACTTTTATTCTTGAATAATATGTTTTTGATTTGAGTTTTTGTAAAAAAAAATGCAGAAACTTCTCTAAAGATTTTTACTTATTTTCAAAAGATTCAATAACAAAAGCTGATAGAAATATTGCATACATATTTAGATTAGGGGAACCCAAATTAGTTGAAATTACCGTTTAAATTCATTGCACCTAAGAAAAATGTAACTTTTGTGGCCTGTTATTAATTTTTAAAACCCTTTTTTTTTTTAAGTATTTAGAATAACAAAAAACACGAAATATAATTGAGTATGAAATTGTTTTTTTTTAAGAATATTTCATATCAACATAACATTTGATATGACATAAAAGATTTTTTTAATAAAAAAAATGGTTCGTTTCAATCTCAATCTTAGTTACAATTCTTAATAAAACCCATTCTAAAGACGAGATAGGGTTTTTGTATATCAGGTTTTGAGTTCCAATACAAAAGGTTGATTGAACTAAAAATTTAAATCTACAATCAAAGTTAGTTTCAATTCATGGACGTCAAATAATGTCGTAGATCGAAATGTCTCAAGCCTAGGGTGATTCATGTCGAAATTCCGCCGGAGGCGAAAAAAATTTCTAACTGACTGATCAAGTAATTTACCGTTACTACCGTCAATATTAACACACGCAATTCAAATTACTCTTTGATTGGTTTATTTTCGGTGAAAAAAGTGACTTTTGGTGATAAAAGTGACCATTTTTCGGAAAATAATGACTTTAGTGCCCAAATGATGAAAATAGTGACTTTTTAGTGACTGCCCCAAAAAAAGTGACCAAGTCACTAAAAAGTGACTCGCTACCAGCCCTGCATATAGATCCGAATTAATCATTTTGACCAGGATGACAAAAAACAAAATTGAAAAAATTGACATAATTGACGAAATTGACAAGATTAACAAAATCGACAAAATTAACAAAATCGGCAAAATTACCAAAATTGACAAAATTGACAAAATCGACAAAATTCACCAAATTCACAAAACTGACAAAATTGACAAAATTGACAAAACTTACAAAATGGGAATGATTGAAAAAATTGACCAAATTGACAAAATTGAATTGATTGACATCACAAAATTCGCAAAATGGTCTGGATTGACCAAACGGGCAAAATTGACAAAATTGACAAAAATGACAAGATGACACAATTGACAAAATTGAAAAAATTGACAAAATAGACAAAATTGACAAAATTGACAAAATTGACAAAATTGACAAAATTGACAAAATTGACAAAATTGACAAAATTGACAAAATTGACAAAATTGACAAAATTGACAAAATTGACAAAATTGACAAAATTGACAAAATTGACAAAATTGACATAATTGAGAAAATTGACAAAATTGACAAAATTGACAAAATTGACAAAATTGACAAAATTGACAAAATTGACAAAATTGACAAAATTGACAAAATTGACAAAATTGACAAAATTGACAAAATTGACAAAATTGACAAAATTGACAAAATTGACAAAATTGAGAAAATTGACAAAATTGACAAAATTGAGAAAATTGACAAAATTGACAAAATTGACAAAATTGACAAAATTGACAAAATTGTCAAAATTGACAAAATTGACAAAATTGACAAAATTGGCAAAATCGACAAAATTGACAAAATTGACAAAATTGACAAAATTGACAGAATTGACAAAATTGACAAAATTGACAAAATTGACAAAATTGGCAAAATTGACAAAATTGACAAAATCGACGAAATTCACAAAGCTGACAAAATTAAAAAAAATGACATAACTGGAAAAAATGACAAAATTGACAAGATTGACAAAATTGACGAAATTGACAAAATTTGTAAAATTGAATACATTGACAAAACTGACAAAATTGTTGAAATTGACAAAAATGACAAAATTGACAAAATTGACAAAATTGAGAAATCTGATATAATTTAAAAATGAGCAAAATTTCTGAAATTTCTTAAATTTACAAAATGTACAAAATTCACAAAATTTATAAAATTTACAAAATTTTTAAAATTTACAAAGTTGACCAAATTGACAAATTGAAAAAAATGGCGGAATTGTAAAAACTGACAAAAATGGCAAATTGACATAATTAAATATATTGACAATTTAAATTGACAATTTAAATTGACTTTTACTTGTAAAGTTAATTCCACCGATTATGGTACCCTACTTTACAGCATCGTATTTTTTACTAGCAATTGTAATTTTATCAATGTATTTGTTTCTTTTACTTGAGAGGATGAATTATTTGAAATACATAGTCAAGCTTCTTTTTTAATTTGTATTCGTAATTTTTATACCCCTTCCATTTTAAAGTTTCCTATAACTCATAAATGAGTAAATTTAGTGACATTATAATGTCATAGAAACGGAATCATAAAAGATATTCCAGAATCCAGTCATCCAAAAATATCCAATAAGTTGCAAATAATGTTATTTATATGAAAATAATGATTATATCAAAATACTTTTTTTTAACCTATAAAAACTTTGAATCTTAATTTCTTAAATTAATTTTGGATTGACTGCGTTTAAAATTCTTTAATCATAATTCAGAATTTATAAATCTATCATTTGTTTATTATTTTGTGTCATAGGTATCTAAATATAATTTACAGGCTGTAAAAAAGGCTACAATCCACTCTCAAGTGTATTAAATCGGGTTTTTTAGAATTGAGAAGGTTACTGTTGAACTTTAAAAACTTTAGTAAGAAAATAAATTGATTTTAACAATTATATTTTGTTAGAAACATAAGATTGTCAAAATACCCGTTTTATAAAAAAAAATCGTCGCGAAATTATGTTATAAAAGCCATTTTTTGAGCAAAACATGAAAAAGAATTATCACTGCTAGTTAACGCTTTAGAATTGGTGATATAGATACATAGATTTTTGATCGTTGTGACGTCACGATTATTCTACTGTTTTTCAATTCATGATTCATTTAAATGTCAAACATTGTCTAAAATTAGAGATCTCTTAATTTTTTTCTAGAGGAATTCAATGCTATTTTCAGAATGAAAATCGGTTCAGGAGGTTGTGTGTTGAACCCGGGTAAAGAATGCTTAGTGACGTCATGATGTCACGAAAATAGATTTCCTGTATTTGAAACGGGTTTGTTTTTAAACGTCTCTAATAAAAACGTAAAACATGCGCTAGTTTGAACGCTTGATTTTATAATAAACAAACTATCAATGAAACGAAATTCTCATCGATTCACATGTATATATAATTGATTATCTGGTTGTTTTTGTGCGTTGAACAGTACATATATTTAATACATTCATCCATTTGTGTATAATAGATTTTAAGCAATCTACAATAAATATCAAAGATTCAACTATAATCGTATGATTGATCTTCTGCATACAACATTAAGTATAGTAGATTCATCTATAAGGGTATAGTTTATTTATCTATAGACATCATGATAGATTCAATTGTATTTTTATGATCGATTTCAAGAGGTCAACTATAAATTTGGTAGATTCTTTTTTTTGCCAGGAACTAACCACTTCGTGGCATTCTTCCCTAAATATTGTAGATTCAACTATAAGGTAAAAGTTGACTTAACTATAGATATGATAGATTTAATTATATTTTAATGATTGATTTCATGAGTTCTACCACAATCGCCTCTATTAACCTCTAGTGCTTTCTATTTTCAGCAAAAGAATCTAATTTTCGCACACAATTTATGATTTAATCAAATCACATTTTCACTTTTTTACATTTTTAGTCGTACTGGTAGCCGCTTCCATTAGGCAACACGAATATTTTGTAGATGCTCATGTCGATGGCCTTCAACATCGTTTTGGTTCTGACTGGGTGAACGATTGCCACCGCCATGATCCTGAAATTCGAAAATCACAATTAGGGAAGAAGAAGGCTATATGCACCTGTTAAGCAGAATAATGATTTTCTCAAATATTACATCGAATATGTGTGCAAAAACTATGTACACATGAGCAGACATCTGTTTTCTATTCATTGGAGTAATTTTATGTTGAAATCTCCTTCAGTTTTCGAGAAAACGATTTCATTATAACTGTTGTCCAAAATGCCGAACCTAAACCCGTGCGGGCTAAATGCGTCTATTTAAGTTTTGAGGAAAAAATATGTTTCTCTGGTTATATTTCCGTATACTGAAAATGCTAGAAACTAATAACTTTCATACGAAAAAGCTGATGTTTAATGAAAACATATTACTTTATGATTTTGATACTTTGAATCAAAGAATTTGTTTTCATTTCAAAGGTGAACAATTCTTTGAAATAAAGGAAATCAGATTAGAATCAAAGGATTTTTGTTTGTCCCAGAATCAACATAATTTTTCTTTTTTATGCGACTAAACAAAGGAAAATTCATTTACCTTAAAAAACTTTTTCAATGCGTGTTTAATTGCCGTATTATGGAGGCAGTTCATCCATGAGAAATATTTGATCAAATCTGTTTTGAGATCATCAGTTCTCTCTTAAGATGTTAATTAAAAAATATATATTTATTCTATTTACACTTGTTATTTTGGCAAAGAGGCATTTTACAAACATGATGAGGGCATACAAAACACTCTCTTTTCCACTTTCTAATCATTTATATACCTTCATAAAACTAAATGTGTTGTGTTTTTTTATGTTCAAGTTTTAGTTTTATAATAATTATAATTTTTAAAAGTCAAAAAATTACCTCAAACGGTATCGTAACCTTGAACGATTTTTGTAAATAAAATTCGAGTTTGTAAATTCATAAAATTCTGTCTTGCCATATGTTCAAAGCGTATTACCTTAAAAAAATGATAAAATATGTTGTTTTACCAGCCATTTCGCCAAACGGCTGTAGGCGCATTTAATCTACTAAGCGCATTTAGGAACACTTTCCCCTAATAATCACCCAGGTGCTATTTGAAGATATTGCTTACCTTTTCTTGCCTAACAAATTGTTTTATTTTCTGTTCTACTGCTTTCATGCCATGCAATTTTTCGCAAAGGATATCATTTTCCATTTGTCCCGCAAAGAAATCGGCTCAAATTTGTCCTCTTCAACCATTTTAGATTCGACTACAAAATCGAATCCAAAGTTTTTTTTAGTTTTTTTTAGGCGAACAAATTACACTGTCGTATAAAGATACCTACCAAAATTAAAGTTGAAATCTAGGAAATTGAAAACTTGTTGAATATTTTGTTGTTATAGTTGAATTCCTAGAATAAATCATACAATTGTAGTTCAATCAATTATTTTTACAGTTGAATCAATTATACTATTATAATTGAATCCATTATATTTATAGTTTATTGCAGGAAGTCAATCACTCGAACGTAGTTCAATCTATTAAATTTACAGTTGAAGTCCTCAAATCAACCATAAAATTTCGATATTGTTTTTCGACTGGATTATTTTTAATTTTAGAGGATTGAAACGGCTTCGTCAGTCATTTGTGGGAATAAAAACGAGTTTTTTTTAATTACTGTCCAAACGTTTCGGCCATTTATTGGACTTGGACAATAATAAAATTAACTCGTTTTATTCCCACAAATGGCTCGAAACCGTTTCAATCCACAACCATACATTTGTAGTTTTAAACTATTTGTTTTATATTCATATTCATGTAGAAGGTCAATCAGTAAAGGGTGATACGGTCAAAATTTGATCAATATCAACTTGACGTATTTCTTCCAATTTTGCATTTAAAAAACCTGAACACCCCTTATTTTGAAGGTGTGTGTGTGTGTGTGTGTGTGTGTGTGTGTGTGTGTGTGTAGAATGTTGCTCCTATTTTGATTTTGGAATTCACTCTTCAGTTGTCAAAATGCCGTCCAAGGAAGAAGAGCAGCTGGGTGTATCGTGTACAACCGTGCATCAAGTCAAAAAACGAGCCGGACTATCGACTTACAAGAAGGTA